>NC_077222.1:24914660-25204528 GCF_024763615.1 Phlebotomus papatasi
AAAATCATTTCCGTTAGATACACAATTTTATCAAATCACTCAAATTTTAATTTCTTTGCTACAAGTTTGATCCAAGGCAACAAAATATTTTTTTTAAATGATTTTTCCATATGAATTTATTAATGCTTTGGGTGTTTATTTAACAATCTTGTTATTACTGTAATACCTAAAGTGTTTTTTTTCTAAAACACAATGCAATAAAATTAAATCCTTTCTCGTGAGACGGAAGTAGATGATTACTTCTGTGGTCTTTTTGGTGTTTCATGAACATATATTCTTCAAAGACATTTATGGAGGAGTACCACTTTAAAT
Organism: Phlebotomus papatasi; assembly: GCF_024763615.1. NCBI lineage: Eukaryota > Metazoa > Arthropoda > Insecta > Diptera > Psychodidae > Phlebotomus > Phlebotomus papatasi. The sequence continues at coordinate 24,914,973 of NC_077222.1, forward strand.
TTCTGAGATATGTTCAGGTGAAAATTCTCAAGAAATGAATTGACTTGTTTGTTTAAACTCATATTATTATATTAATAACTATTCATTGCAGGACATTGGTGTCCAGAATCTAGGAATGATTTGCAAAGGTGAATTCAAGGAAAAATTCCCTAGAACAAACAATTTCCTTATCACTTAATTTTCCTGTGTTTTCCTCGATTTTCCTTATAAATCCTTGAATATATTTCAAACTTACGAATAAAGCTGTATGGGACAACTTGTGTCCTTCACGTGAATATTTTCTTGAAGAAAAAGCTAGGATCACTGAATATTATAGGATCGAGAAGGACACTGTTAACAATATGGTAAAATATGAACAAAAAAAAACGTCTTAAAATATGAATATGACCCTAAATTATTTGAAGCGCGTTTTCGGTCAAGGAAATAGATGTAAAAATATATTCACAGTGATGACCTTTGTACTCAACCTGTCTTATACCTGTCTTATATAAGAAATGATGCAGGTTGTATGAGAGAATAAAAGAGAAGATTGTACAGATATCATCATCGTGTTATATATTCCTAAATTATTTGATTAGAATTTCTTTGAACACCTTAACTTTTTAGTATTTATGATCTTCAGTGACTTTGCTCTTTTTTCGTAAAGAAAATAAGTAGTCCTGCGCAATCCTTTTCGTGGATTCGAATGGTATTCAGGTATTTATGAGGAAAATGAAGAAAATTATAGAAAAAGACATGGCAAATCGTCCCGGCTTTGCGGAGTGCTCGAACTCACGGAAAAGAGCTATCCGTGTATCATCTTTTCGCATGCTTTTTGGGTATATACCGCATTACTACCGATTAAATTAATTGATAAATTAAAAAATAAACAATTCAAAAATAAGACACTGCTTAAGAAAGTAGGTTTTAAAATATCTTAGCATGAGTAACAAGCATACGAACAAATTAAAAAGTAATATACGCGAAAAAAATCCTAATTTAAGCAAATCGATTGAAAATAGGCCGTCCAAAGTGATTATAAACATTCATATTTGAAAATTCGATATCGAAATGGTTTTTGAACACAGGTGTCCCATAAGTATAAGAAATTAAAAATTAAAATATAAGAAAGTGGTTGGTTCTAGGGCAGTCTTCTTTGAATTGTCTTCCACGAACCGTTTCTGTACACCAACATCCTATTAAGTACCATTATTGAGGTAACATGAACTTAATAAAAATAATTCTACCCATTTCTTGAGAATTTTCACATTAAAATATCTTAGAATTTTGACGTCCGAATCATATAACCATATTACATAAATGAGTACCTTCGTGAGATATGTTCAGGAGGCACCAAGAAACCCCAAAGTGTTCATCGATAATCATTTCAATTTTTCATCGTGGACAGTGTTATTTATAATTATAAATCATAGTATAAATTAAATATAAAACAATTTTAACAAATATTTTTTGTGCACTAAACCGCGAAATTTTCACATAAAATGCATTTATTTTTCCAATTCGCGACCTCCAGGAGCTCGCGAGATAAAATTCGCGGGATATTCATAATAACAGCAATTATTCCGCTTTTTGTGCACTACTACACATGCCATCCCGCTGAGAGCGCCACACTCTTTATCCGTGTCCACTCATACAGAGTGAAGACTCTGTGTATGATGTGTATTTCTATTTCGCAAAATCGGGAAAATTTTGGCGGGATAGCAATGTGACGGCGTCAGAATTGCATCACAGAAATCTTGATACATTGTTTAAGAAAGACGTGGCAAGGCTTTTGGGTGAAAGAGTCACACGAGGAATCTCTTAACGTAGCTAATTTGAGATTTACTATATTTTACGACATGAACGAGTGCCAAGTTATCTGTGATATGGGAAAATACAAACATGTAACAAATAATGTGGGAAATTTTATTGTCTCATGGCATCTCATGGTATGGCTCTCATTTGGCGTCACAATCATAAAATCCCGCGCAAAAGTACCCGAACCAGAAATCAGACACGCGTGTTTGCACATGAAGATGGGCCTGAAGAAAATAAAAAGGAGACAAATCTGTGTCGGTAGGTTATTTTTGACAAGACATTTTACAAGAAACGGAAGCGACGCGTATTGATCTCATGGTGATTACATATGCCCAACGTTGTGATGTGAATATGTGAGGAAGTTACTTTATTTTAATGGGAAGAATCATTTTCTTAAGGGGAATAAAAGGAGATACAAGGCTTGGTCACACAGTTACTCGTACTTAATCACAGCTTACGTAATCCTAGCAAATATTATTGTCATATCGTACGGATCTTAAATTTTAGTATGCTAAAAATGGACCTTAGGCCTTTCCATCTTTGTGCTGTGATGCTCCCTCAGATCCCTTTGGCCAGAGTTGTTGAACATTTAAGACGGATTTATATAATTTACCTATTGATTTTTCGACTCTTAGTTTATGTGCTCGCCACTAGTGGCGCAGAAGTGTAAATTTTCAATTTGAATATCGCGATAACCTGATCAACAACTTTAATTAAATTTTAGTATGTTGCAGAAAACCCTAATATCTTTCCAAAGATAAGTTAGAAATCCCAGCTACCACGATTCAATCAAGATTTATTACTCTATCTTTCCTTCTCACTCATTTTCACTCAAAAAAAGATGCCATAACCACAATTTAAAATATCTCGAAGAAGCAATTTATGGTGAATTTTCCTAGTGTATTGGCAAAAATGAAAAAAGACTTGGAATTCAATTTAATGTTAGCTATAACTTCTTTTTCATTTTCAATATTATCCAGTTTTTTTTGCCATCTCCTATACCCAAAGCCCGAGACTAAAGGGAAATTTTTGGTGCACGCTAGAGAATATTTGTGTGACGTGAACACTCAACTCCAGGTTTTTAATTCAATATAGATGTGGTATTTGCATAGCAAATTAAAGCGCGGCCCGCAGGCTTTTGCCCACCCTTTCTCCCGCACATTCCACCCCCGCAGCCTAGGGCATTCCGCAGTCTCTCTCATTCGTGTGTTCCCACTATGCTCCTAAAACGTATGTGCATATGTTGAAAATGTTTTAGGGGGGAGTGATGGGCTTTTTTCATGTGGTATGGGTTAGAAGTTTATATGAAAACAATGGCGGGAAACACAGTGTGATATTAGGCAATTCCACCAACCCCCGCACCCAGTGTGGCCATTGAAGCCCTTTCTCCGCATATCCCCCAAACTTTCTCCAAAATACACACACACATTTGGACACAATTCACCACGTTTTGGAACTTCAACGGACAATATAATGGGTGGTCACAGGAACAAAGGATCAGGTCACAACAGTACACATGTACGGGTTTCACCCTCACTTGCTCCACATCCACTCCCCATAGCAGACTCATATACATAGAGCAGCATACCGCCAATTGGCCATCCACGCGACCCTCTTTGGGGTCCAGAGTTGAAAAGTCTTGTAGACAAATGATTAATCCGTGAACTTAATTTACAAGCTCAACCAAGGAAGAATTCCCATAAGCCTTCGATTTGATTCTTCTGCGTGACAATGTCATATGACTATATCATGGGAATAAGAATACCAAATAATGGATTTCGAAAGCGTCGAGGGGTAACTCATTTCGTGGAACTCGAGCCAATCTGGGTGGGGAACCCATACATTTTTTTCAGGAAACCCGGGGAACCCATACATTTTTTTGGGAACCCGAGCCAATCTGATTGATTTATGAATTACCCCTTGGAATGCGTAAAGCACAATAATTGGTTAATTAAAATCAAATCAATACAGGTCATCCTGTGATTTCATTATGCATTTCGGGATTATACATCTCACAGGATTATCCAAACACAATTACAGCGGATCCCGGGATTAAGCATAATTTCTGGACAGAAGAAAACGGTATGGCATGATTTTAGCACGCAGAAAATTTAAATAAGGGCAATTTCTCTCAAATAAGTTTAGGAATGTCGTAATATATGCAAAACGTTTTAGAAGCCAATTTTTCTGTAATTTTTTGACACTAAATGTTCGTAAGAGATGATTTTCAGACTTAACGCCGAAAAATATTTGCAGATATTTAGGGTTTATCAAAAACTATTTCACAAATTAGCTTTTTATGGTACGGACAAATGTATAATTGTTTGTACACAATCCCGGAACTCCTTGTATACAAATTTTCCCACAATTGGGAGATAATTTGTGACATTATTTTCGAGTCATGCCTAAAGAGTACCGTAGATGCGGATGACTTCGGACTGCAGGGGTAATTTTGCACCCCTGCTTTTCATAAGCTTTTCTCTAAACAAACCTGTGCTCGTTAAAAGTCGTGTAATATCGGAAATTTTGTGTTGATAATTCTAATGGAAATTGCAGATAGCTGTGCTGCTAACACTAATCCCGCTTATTTATGGTGCCATGATGAATATTTTTGCGCCAAAAAGGCATAACAGAAATAAAAACTCATATAGAAAGAAATTATCTTCTTGATATCTTTGTCGGAAGATGGATAGCTGTTCACTACACACCCTTTTACTTGAATCTTGCAAAAATGCAAAGAAATTAAATACATATATCACTTCAAATGGAAGTTCTTAAATTGCGCACAATTCAACTGTAAAAGAGAGATAGAGACACAAATAATTCACATGACAAACGTCTGGTGGCGCTGCGGTTGCGAGAAATCTCTGAAATGCGACAAAATATATTCTTCTCTAATTTATGCTTATTAGAAAGTCGTGTAACTTCTTGTAATATGTACTTTTGCATTCCTTATTAACCAAAATAGTATTATACAAAAGGATGTTTCTCAAATCTATCCTGAATTTTGAGACAGCTCAAAAGAATCTCTTAAAATTTCATCCCAATGTTTTTGTTGTAATATCGACTAGTATTTACAATCTAGCCAAATAGCTGTATTTAACTAAATTATAAAAAGGATTTTCTTGTGAAAATGACTAAATTCTAAGGAATTAAGCAATTTTAAAATTAAAAGCCTCTCATTTTCTCTACGTGAATTTTCGCGGCACTTCGAAGAATCTCAACAGGCACCACTAAATTCACTTCGGCTTTTATTTTAGCTCAGGCCTGCTCTAAAAGATGTTCTAAAGACCATAAAGTGGTCTTCAGACCAGAAGTTCCCGAAGATTTTAAAATTCAAAAAAGGAACAAATTTTAATGATTTTTCAATACCTAATAAGATCGTTTGCTGTTAATGACGCAATTCTAAGTCAAAATTCTCCAAAAAAAAAAAACTTGAATGATAAGAAATTAGAGAAGTTAAGCCTTATGAATAAGTCTTAGGTCAGAAGCTCGTAAATGCGTACTTGGGACGGTCCAAAGAACCGTCCTTAAGTGCTAGAATTAAAAGAAAACTTACGAAAAGCAGAGATGATAAGTCTCCCCCGCAGTGCCACCTGTATCTACGGCATGCAAATTTGTATTTGACGCGGTAAATTTAAACAATTAGCACCGAAAATTGGCTAGAAAATGTGAATCTGAAATATTTTACATATTTTAGGGTATTTCTTTTCTAAAATTATTTGAAATTAAATCGAAAGAAATTCCTTAAAAGCCAGTATTTTTTTCTGGGTACATAATGGTGCTATTCAAATAAAAAATAAACATTTTTCTTTAGAAAGTTAGTGTTCTCATGTGGTTCTACATAATCGACTTTTCTCTGTGTTGGTTTGTCATGACTCTTTTATGCTTTTAGAACTGGGGAAAACTCTCAAGGCAGCAATCAATACAAAGAAAAGTCGGCAAAGCATAAGTACAGTACTTGAGAACACTGAAGTGCTTAAAAAATAATCTATAGGAGAGAGATTTACTCTTATCAACTTGAATTGGAATACAAACATAATTCCTATTTGTACGGTTTTTTACATCCCGAAAATATGCAGTATTTCGAAACCCCCTGCCCCTTGCCAGGTGTGCCAAATCTAGCCCATCCAAAGGTTTGAAGTAAATGAAGTTTTGATTTTTGAAAGTTTGTACATTTTCTGTTCAACTGATCAGAACGTAAGAGCGAAACGGTGAGGATTATCGATTTCGAATCACTGTTACCTTAAATCTCATTTTTTTGGTAAATCTCAAATAACTGTTTACTGCATTTTTAAATGTTGTATCATATATTCAAGGTAAGTGAAAATTCCGCTTTATTTATTTTAATTTTTCCAATATTTTGGTAATGAAATTTTTGTCATCAAAAGAACTGAATGATAAATTACATCAAATTAACACACGATAAGATGTAATCAATTTTATAAGCGAGCTAGAGCAAGACACAACCTTGAAGAACAGTATAAATAGTGGTTTTGGGTCACCGATAACCAAATGTCCTTAAAGCATTAATAGTGGGCGGAGCCTAAAAAGCCGTGTAATTTTAAAAGCGTTATCTTCTATTAATTTTACACTAGCCGTACTCACTATGGCGTTGTTATCTCGTAATCTCCGTAATCTGTTATCTTGTTATAATTTTTCATTTATAAAATACATTACGAGAACATAACGAGATAACGAGATAACGATATTACAAGATAACAGCGCCATAGTGAGTACGGCTACTATAAAATTATTTAACATCTTTAAAAAATCAAAGTAAAGACAAAAATGTTTATTAGAGCGAGAAATAGGCAAAATAGAGCGAAATTTGCTGCCACGCCCTCTCGGAAGCCACGCCCGTTTCTCAAAATTGTTTCTATGCTATGTTTCAACTTGTATCCGCCATCTCATTACATTTTTGAATATCCGAACGATTTGAAAATTATTTGTGCCATTCTGCTAATGTTGTAATAATTTCATTGCTCTAACTAATCTTATTAAGGGCAGGGCCTATTTTTGAAGACCACATAAGGATCTAAGGAGTTCGCTTAAGGTTAGATTAATAACGATTATTTGGTTTTGTTGTGTCTTTGGCGGTATCTTTGTGAAAAGTACAGATGAGTCGGATGAGTTCATCAAATTCGAAATTTTAGGTGGTGTAAATAGCTTTTCTTTCTTCCCAAATTCGAACTATATTGCCAAAATAAAAACAAAATTAATGTGAGACTAAACTCTACTTTAAAGACTAAACTCTACTTTACTTCAAGTATCGGTGTCGTCGTTCGAATTTCAGAGATGCAATATTCAAAATTCATTTAAGATTTCTCTTTACGAATACCAAAGCTGAAATCATTTTCCAACGAACTGAACTGTCTTCATTTCGAACGTAAATTATATTCTATGTTCAATACAGAGATGTGATTTATTTTAGAGGAGCTTTTTAATTTTCGAAATATTCGACATCGAATTTTCGAAATCGATTTTTTAATATAAATCGCCCTTGATGGTAGTTATATGAAGTTAGTGACTGACGCACTTCTCAAAGCCGCATTACTTCAACCTAGACCGATATTTGACACAAAAAAAATTATAAAATGAAATATTTTTATCTCTAATCTACTAAATTGACAACTCTGGTCTAAATATCTGCAATTTTCAATGCTTTTTTTCGGGCACACGTGCACATTTTCACCAATTCTATTCAAATGATCTATACGTAATTGTAAGAATAATTATTCCATCAGCATTTGGTTTGGATCACACGCACAATTTTGACTATAAATTAATACAAGTGCAAATGCTGTAGCCTCCCCAATATTCACTTGGGCGATTAATGTTTTTGTGGAGAGAGGATAGAATTTTGGAGTTCCCAAAATTGAAATGCAATTGAAAATTTTGTGCTTTAGGGATTTGTGGAAAAGTCCAGAGTCTATAATTCATGCAATAAATAGGAGTCCATATTACCACAACTGTGCTACCTGTCTTCGGAAAATTTTAATGGTAAATATTACCCACGGCATCAACAAATTTTGTACCATGGAAAACCTTTGGGGGAGATTTTCTGATTAAGCCTCACGCATTGTTTTGTGCAAACAGCGAAAACGCACCACAGAATAAATACTCCATGAATCTTTTGCATGAATTTTCTCATACACTCAGGTTTTTCTTTCAATTATTGAGGTTCTGTGTTGCTATTTTTTTTCTGTTTTACTTCCAAGCTTCAGCGCTGGTACTTACGCCTGGGAGGGAAAATCGGAAAAATGAGAGGTTCACGGTGGAGCGCAAAAGAGCAAGGACCAGAAAGAAAAAACCACCAAGGACCAGAAAGAACGAAAAAAAAAATTCTTATCGCAACAAGACGACACAACATTCAACAATCCTCAAATTCCAGGCACGTTTTAATCAATTTTAAATTACATTGTTCTACAAGAACAATATACTCTCTTTCTCTCAAGCGCACAAAAAAGGAACTTTCTCCAAGATATACCAAGAATACCCAGACGACCATGAAGTCTAAAACACTGTAAATATTTTATAAATCTACAAACAATATTTTAAACATTCTCTTCAGAAATTACCACCTTAAGTATATATTACATTGAGTGACTCAGGAAGATATAGAAAAAAAAAGGTTCTTGAATATATATACCACCCAAAATACGCTCCTGTTCCTGTGCCTAAAACATTGACATATACAAGTCAGTGTATCATCCCAAGGTAATATTTGCAAATCTTGCTAATTTGACTAAAACAACAAGCAAAGTTGCTCGTCCCATTTCTGTGAGAGAAACGCGCCACTTCTCAAGTTAATTCCAAATTATTAATTCATCATATTTCATCATGAGAGAGGTCCAAACTAAAATTTTCCATATAGACAGCAATCCACGTGGGGGATTTCAATTGAGTTTACGGCTTTGGACAAACACAATGGGTGAAATTGAAATGAATTTTCCATCCCATTCCACCTTTTATTTAAACTGGCAACAGGTCCAGATAACTTTTCACATTCGTGGCTGAACTTTCTCAATATAAATTCATAGAGTAGTTCTAAACCGACAAAAGTTAATGGTGATTTCCATTCCGGATCATGCAGTGGTCCTCACCCATTCCACAGTCGGCAATTTCAGAAGTGGGATCAAACTATACACCAAACACACAGAGTGGGAAACACACCAAAATCGCTGCCAATTTTACAATACATAATTTACATTTAAGTATGTAATTTTTTCCAAATTCAAGAACATAAAAACAGAATGGATAATAATTAGGTAGGGTGACGGCATTACTTATGGCCACCTTAAGGATATATTTGCTCACAGCTAGGGGAAGTTAGGGATGGTTCGCACGCTTTCTCAAACTCTATTTTCAAGATTTTTTTTTGACTTAACGTTAAAAGCGACTGTGCATTGCGCTACACCAAAACAATCTATGATCTTTCAGGTTTCTACGCATATCTTACTCACGCCCACAGAATCCTTGATTTTCCCTGGACAGGGAAAAGAAAAAAAGTATGACAATTTGTTCTAACCATGCCTCCGCAGGCAAGATTCGCACGATGGGTGGTATAGGTTCGTCATCGCATTTTTCCTCGGAATATATCTTATGCCAAATCAAAATTTATTTACTACTCGTTAGATTGAAGCCCTGTGAACCACTTCAAGTTATCACTGCACTAAAAAAAGTTCTATAAAACACTTTTTTTCTTATTTATCTGAAGTACCCTTTTCTCTTAAAAAACTTGCAAGTGAAATGTCAAAAAACGACTGAAATGTGAAAAATTCAAATACGGCAACCCTAACAATAAGTCAGCTGATTTTGCTTGAATCGCTAAAAGCATTACGAGGTTATGTTTATTTTTCACAAAACAGCGAATTTTGTTTTGTTTTCGTGAAAGTAGCAGTCTCTACATTTAAAATTGAATTGATAAATTAGTGAGTTACTCTTCAGGGTATTCCTGGAAAAAAACGCTTGGTGAGTATAGTATTGGGTCTTACTAATTGCAAATGCTTTCAACTCTTGTTTTTGGTATCTTTTAGTGTACTGGCAGTAAAATCTGACACATGACTTTAAGGGCTTCCGGAAGGATTTTGCCGGTGTGTGGATTCTTTCAAAAGGGTGAAAAGTCTTCCACACGGAACTGCTGGAATCGCATACAACAATATCTGAAAAGCGAACAGACATTCCCTGGAAATATTTCCTTTGAGCCAGCCATCACTAACAGAGAACCTTGGACATTCTCCAGGCTTCTTCAGCCACCCTCAAATCCCACTCACTCAACCACAGATGGAGTGCCCTCAACGGAGGGCACAGGGGAGAGTGGGACATAGTCCCTGCCCTCGTCGGAAGGTCCAGGGAAGGAAGGAAGAAAGAGCTGGGATATTATTGAAGAGAGTTGCATTTCTGCTGTTTGCATCGTCCATGTATGCTATCCACATGAGATGAATGGCTAAAGATCTTGTAATAGGCAAAGGAATTTGGTGTAGTTACCTTCTGAAGCCAGGCAGGAACTTTTTTTGTTAAGTTGAAGAAGTTAAGCAGAAATTAGGGAAGCTTTTTAAAATATGAATCAATAAGATAAAGATGTTGAGATAATATAAAGAGAACGATACACAAATTAAAGTAAGGATTATTTTATTTAGTGGTTATTTTTTTTGGGCGTCCCCGTTTCTTGGGCGGTATTTTTTCCTCAACCTGCATCTCTTCTTTGAGTCGTCTTTTGATCTGCGTGTCGATTTTCTTGGCTTCCCTGAGCCTTTTCTTGATCTCCCTTTCCCTCTTTTTTTCCTCTTTGAGGTGCTTTGCCTTCTCCAGCTCTTGCTTCCGTCTCATTTCTGGAGAACCAGTGACGATTGTCGACACCATCTTTCGAGTTTTTGTCGTCCTTTTAGCATTATTGATGGGTGTTTGTAGTGGCCTAATTAATTCTAAACCACCAAAACGGAGAGTAGAGGCAGGTGTGCAGTTCGATTGCGTGGAGAGATCAAGAGGATAGACGCTATTCGGATAAATCCTCTTGCGAAGTAGAAGTTGGCCAATTTGAGGTCGTGTCTTGGAAGTGAGATCGAGCGCCTCATTTAACGAATGCCCAGTTTCACAGTCTTTTTGAGTGGCAAATGGTGAGTGAGATGGCAACTCAAAAGTCATAGGATGTCTAATATCTTCCAGATTTTCCAGTGACTCTGTAGAATTGGGATCATTTGCCAACATGCAATATTCCTCATCATCATTCACATTCTTGGGAAACTCTGCTGAAGCATGTAAATTAGAAATATAAGATGCTACTGAGGTATGCAAATATGTATCTTCCAGTAAATTAGAAAAATCTGACACATTTGCCACTTCCTCGGATTCACTCTGCACCTTCATTGGAATCACAATGGTATCATCGGATGCGGTCTGCAACTTCACTTCAGAATGTCTCACGACATCTATTGAATTTTCAGAACTCTCTACCAAATCCAGTGATGGCTGGTGCAATGGCTCATACTTATCAATTGGTATTTGAGATCTGGTTCTTGAGTCCACGTGTGTCTCAGTAGCAACATCATTGTCCACTGATACAGCTCTCGGTAACTGCTGTGAGCCAGCAGATTCAGTGCATGGAAAGAGTCTAAATACCTTTTCTCTGTTCAATGGATAAATGCCTGCAGTCCGGAATCCAGATTTTATATTTGAAGAACTGAATCCCTTCATAAAGGGAATTGCTGAATGTTTAGCAATATTTTGGATAGTGATTGTGTTACCAGCTCTAACCCACTCATCAAACGATGCTGCACAGTATTGTTTAAAAGGTTGAAAAACCGTCAAGTCTAATGGCTGGGTTTTATGAGATGTGTGAGGCGGCAATGTAACCATATGTATACTGCGTTCTCTACAAAAGAGAATCGCTTCCAAAGATAAGTGAGATGAGTGGCTGTCGAGAACTAAGAGAATAGGACTCTCTTTTGAGGGTACTGCATGAACCGCGAGGTGCTCCAAGGTCTTCAGGAATGCAGCGGTGTCCATGTATCCTTTTGGATTAAAGAGAGGAAAAGATCCTTCCACGGAACCATCCATATAGTCTACATGGAATCGCTTGCGAGGGAATATATATATAGGTGGAATAAAACCTCCGGAAGCATTAACGATTCCAACAATGGTAACGCTTTCTCCTCGATCAGCGGAAACAATTTTTCCAACTTGTTTAGCATTCTTTGAACCCAACACCTTTTCCTTTGCTGCAAGAACGCATGAGAGGCCAGTCTCATCTAAATTGTAAATCCTGTCTGGCTCAAAATGATAGGTGTCCATCAATTCTTCCAAGTTTTGAAAATAAATAGATACATTTTCCGGATTAAAACTTGTGTGTCTTGCAATAGATGTGTTCTCCGGCTTCCGGCAGGACAGCTCTCTGAAAATGAATATTTCGAAATAGAAACAGGCTAATTTAACATCCCATCAGAAAATGAGAAGAGATGACATTTAAGTTCCTCATCCACATAATCAATTATCTTCCGGATACTACACTCGTAGATCATCCCCGATCAAACCAGCCCATTTACACAGTCAATAATTTCAGTTTCACTCGAGATGTTAAAGATTTCCAGACCTTGTGATTTTAAGAAATATACCTGTGTCTCTTTAAAAATCCCCGCGCCCAATCTTTGCCAGCTTTGGCCTCTCGCTCCCAGCTCGAAGGCAGAAGTCGTTGCAGATATATGGCGAACCTGTAAGCCAGTTCTCTCGTATGTGTCATAGTGAGACCATAGTTCAGTTGTGAGGAGGCTCGAAGATAAGCGCTGAGGAGTCCCTCATCAGCATCAGTGAGTACTTGTCTCGCTGCATATTTGTTGTATCGATCAGTGATCTTCAGGCCGTTTTCCCCTCCCTCTCCAAGAAGTTCCACTTTCTTAAAACGAGAGTACAAGGTAGACTTCGGTATTCCATATATAATGCCAGCTTTGTGTAGAGTCATCCTTTTGTTCTTGACATCTGTGAGAGCAGCTACCATACGGTTTTCATCAATCACTCTCCTCTTTCTTTTTTCTTGTTCCATTATCCTTTGAATCTTTTGCACTCTTGACCAAATCACAATATATACTCACATAAGAAATGGGTTATTAGTGAGGTTATGATTTTCCAGTTAGAGTTGCCTGATGGGCGTGCGAACCATAACATTTTAAGCGATTGAACCTAACCGATATGTAGCATTTGTGAATTATACAGTATTCTTAAAATAATTTCCCTCAGATGCAAAAAGTTTTTACGTAAGTATCAACCCACATTAACCCTTCATCCACTGATATAAGTGATTTCTTCTGAAAATGAATTCATTAATGAAAAATCACATGAAATGTGCATCATCAAAATTACCAATTTTGGGCCAATTTTGCATTTGTGATCGTAGAACCTAGGAGAGAAGGGCTAGGCTGCCTAATTTTGCAGTGAAGATAAGGTTTATGATTATCTATCTTATTCTCAAGAAATGAAAATTCATCTCTTTTTAAACAAAGAAAAAATCCGCATTGTTTGAATGTTCGCGCGTGCGAAGCATCCCTAACTTCCCCTACTTTTCTTTTTGTCCAATTACAACAACATTTTAACTGTAATTTCTTTAATGCGGTTTCTTTCGATATATCCAAGTGAATTTAGTAGAAAATTCCCTTAATCCCTAGAAAAAGTAAGATATTTTCAACAATGTAAAATTCACAACTTGTGGCCTTTTTCACGAACTTATGGCCACTTTGTGGAATGACTTATGGCCGTAATTTTTAATGATACAAAACGAGCTTAGTAATAAAATAATGAAATAAGTAATAAATTGGAAACAATAAATAAAATAAATAATACATTTTATTAAGAAAGAAAAAAATGATTTCAGGTGGTTTCATACGTTTTATTGATTTTCTTTCACAGTTTTAGAAAACTGTAAAACCATTGTTTTGATGGTTTTGCGTTCTTGAAACCATTTTTTGATATTGTACCACTGAGATTGATTTGTGGTCCACAGCCCATCCTTCGTGATGACAAATCCACACTTAGCTGCGTGGAAGATCCACGTCACAATGTCCTCCTCCGTCTCCTTCCCAAAAAAAAACTGTAAAAACCTCCGTGACCTCCGTAATTCTTCTGGAGATTTTCCGGAGACTGTTGCGGAGAGTTGTGCGAGGAATGTTATAGCTCTGGGATGCTTTGCTCGTGGTCATTCCATTTCTAATGGCCTTCGATGCCTCTCGCAGCCCCTCTGTAGAATATTTAAGCTGGTTTTTCGGCTTCTTTGGTTTCTTAGCTGATGCCATATTTCTAAGAGAGCGAAAATAAGAAAAGTAAGGTTATCTACAGCTAAATACAATTTCACGAAATAAATCTACATTTTTAAATAGTTTTGATCTATGATCATACACAATTCTCATTTATAAACAATTTCATATTTGTATTTTAACACTTACCATCAAAATTTGAGAGATTTTTGCCAGAAAAAGCTCCATCAATTAACCAAAATAACAATTGTGACAACTATCCAAATCAATAATAATGCATTTCTTGTGAGGGAGCCACGTGTCAAATATCGTGGCCACAAGTTCATAAACCCATAAAATTGGTTATAACTTATGGTCTTGTCTTTGTTTTATAATTATTGGTAAAAAAGTTATTAAAAATGAGTATCAGAAGAAAATATAATTACTAAAGAACTAATTCTTGCAAGATAGTTCTAAATGTTTTCGATGGATGATATAAAATTTGGTCATTAAAAGTTTGGAGATCGTTAGTAAATTTGTTAACGATTTTACATATTTTTAATCGTTGTCCGCATCTGTGAAGTATTTTGCATAAATCAATTTATATTCATCCGAAATATTAAAATAAGTCAGTGGTAAAGTTACATTTAATGATAAGGCATCAAATATTCCTAATTTTGTAGTTCTTCGAAATCATTTTATGAGAAAAAATTGAACATTTCTGCGAGGAGGCCACAAGTAAAGACTGGCCATAAGTAATGCCGCCACCCTAAATGCACCAGTTAAAAACAGTTTTTTTTTCTAAATGAAAGTGAAACATAGCTGCTAATAGGAAACGTTTGATATCAGATTTTTTTTGTAAATTCTTGATCCCTATAATAGTTTCCACAACTTCACAATTTCATTTCTCATCCTAGACTAGATAATTGCCAAGATCAAAATCAGGATCAAGGAAATTTCTAGATTTCGATAATCTGATATCTTCTTCTTCTTCTTCATTTTTACGTTTTTGGTTGTCGGACTCAATTAGGTCCATATAGCCATTTCGCTCACTCTTATTCACATACAAGTTCCAACTCTTCTTCTTTTTTCCCTATATGTTTGTTCCTCTCATCTCTCTCTCTCCCTACAATTATTTTCTTTTTGCTCCAGAACAAGTTTTTTTCCTTATCTTTTATCATACGCGCACATTGATATTATTCCGTTCAATTTGTAACTTTAAGGAACAGTAAAAAAAAGTAATAATTATTCACTGGACGTGCTTCAATCATGGATCGAACCGAGGGCCTCTGCGTCACAAAGCTAACACTTTGGCTCACTGAGCTACCGAAACCCCTTAATCTGATATCAAAAAATAAAGAACAATACGTCAAATCTGTCAAATATCTTATGGTGATTACATACCAACAGTAATTTTCGTCAAAAAATGTTTTTTTCGAGGAAATTACCTACAGTGGCAGTGTACTGTAGGTGGAAATGTCAAAATTCTATCATAAAACGTAATTTTTCACAGAATTTGAAAATATTTCACAATTTGTAAAGGCCTTAAAAAGCATTTTATTGAAATCGCTTCGAGTATGTAGAGGCCCAGAATCTTAAAATCCAAGACACAAACCTGTGGGTTTCAAGAATCCCAATATTGGAACCAACAGTTCAAGATATTAAAACGTCAAATTTCTTGTTTTCTTGAAATATATCCAAGGAGTTCTCAGATATGATTGAAACGCTTAGAACTTTCACAGTAGGGGGAGATGGGGCTACTTTGAGCTGTGGGGTTACATTGTTATACGCTTTTTTCGGATATTTCTTAAGGAAACAGAATTATACAGTAGAACCCCGCCATAGGCCATCGCTTTATCCACAATTTATCGACCGTTGATTTCAAAACACTGATTTTAAGTTAGGTTATGTTTTTTTAGTACGCGACATGCAATGTTGTCATAATTATTTTAATATTTTTGGTAAACTTTATTGAGTATTTATGATAATTGTGATCCATAAATGAAGAGAGCGAGGACAAGTACCACAATCGCAAAGAAAGTGGAAACCGTCGAGCAATTTCAATACTAAAAGTCGTTGTTAATTTTAAAAAATAACATGGACTATAGTGCGACCCAAGTGTCAAATCTGGAACCATATATGGCAGCAAGGCTCTACTGTACGATGATGTAATTTGGATAAACAAGAAAATTGTGCATCTAAATAAAATAATTGTAAGGATTAGCTTCTTTTGTAAATACAGTAGAGTCTCGCTATAGTCCATATTTGGTTTCAAATTTGACACTTGGGTCGCACTATAGTCCATGTAATTTTTTAAAATTATCAACGATTTTTAGTATTGAAATTGCTCGACGGCTTCCACTTTCTTTACGATTGTGGTACTTGTCTTTGCTCTCTTCATTGTGGATCAAAATTATCACAACTACTTAATAAAGTTTGCCAAAAATATTAAAATAATTATGAATTTCGCATACTAAAAAACATAACCTAACTTAAAATCAGTGTTTTGAAATCAACGGTCGATAAATTGTGGACTATAGAGCGATGGCCTATAGCGAGACTCTACTGTAGTCGAAAAAATCAGATATCAATGTAGCCCCACTGCTTAAAGTAGCCTAACCTCCTCCTATTAACAAATTTGAAAAGTTTGATGAAGAACTTTTGTGTATCAAAATAACCTGTCAGAGTGTGACTTCTCATTTTATATACGGTCTTATATGACTAAATTCAGATTTCCTATTTTTCGTGGCAAAATTTAAAAATTCTATAGAAAAAATGCCAAAAGTGACGTTTCGATAAGTGTGGAATGTCTTGAAATTTTGGTTCCTAGCTGAAACATTTTAAGTTCCACAGATGCATTGCGTCAGAATATGAAATTTCGATCTGTCTCAAGGGTCTCAAGGCATTCAATACAAGACTATGCATGGATCCGAGTGAGTCCGACAAACAGAAAGTAAAATTAAAGAAGGAGAAGACCTTAGTTAATTGAGGTTAATGTCTTCTTAATAGGATATTTTATTATTTATTCAGATTTTTTCTGTTACTAGGTAATTTGTATTATACCTATTGATTTTTTTTTTATTTGAACCTAATTTTTATCGTAAAGAGTAGGTGGAAGTGGGGCACCTTTGAAAGGGGGCTCCTTGGAAATTGCTACTTTTCACCTATTTTTAAGTAAATATGTGCCTTATCGAGATACAATTTAGCTGCACAAACAAATTGAGAAGCTAAATTACATTACGATATAGCACAGTTCCACTTAAACATAGGAGAAAAATCCCACATTCAAAGGTGCCCCACTTCCCCCTAGACTCCAGTCCCTAACATCTTCTCTTTTTCTGAATCTTAAAATTGAATTTATAATTTATGTTCTCAATCATAGAAATCATTTTGTTTTATTCCTGATACCAAAAATCTTTTATCTTGGTATACAATTTTTGGAATTTCGAAATAGGGTAGAGTCAGTACTTTTCGTCACCCTTAAGCATTTATGGCCTCCTTAGGTGTAAAATTTTTGCCAGACTAAAATGAATTATTGTATAACGATAATTTGAATTAACAATCTAAATATCTAGGATACTTTTCGAGAATTTTAGTGAATCTCATTGAAAAATTTGCATTTTTACCAATTGTTCTTGTTTCAGTACTTTTCGCCACTTATTTTAAAATGAATTTTAAATAATTAAGAGACGTGATAATCCATTAAAATAGTAGAATAGAGCATATTATGAGTGTAGAAGTACCATTTATTATTAAATTCCTTAAATTAGTTGTTTTATCTTAGGTGGCCAAAAAGTGCTTACATGGCGAAAATGGCTGACTCTAACCTAAATGTTTTTTTTTTCATGAGTTTATTCACTTCAAGTGCAACCGTCCGTCCGTTTAAATTTTCGTACTTCCAAGGAGTTTTTAGGTGAGTTTTGTCTGACTTGACCTGGATTCTCAACCTCAACCGGAGAGGCCTCAAATTGGAAACGGTATTTTTGAACATAAAGATGACATTCTAAACCACACGGAAATGTTCGATCTCATTTTACTATTTTAAAATAAAGTTTAATGAGAAATCTGGAGGATATGGTAATTTGAGGATACAATTCATCGAAAAAAAAACTTCTTTCTTGAATGTCATTAATACTCGTTTTATTCTGCTTAATAAGGAAAGTGTCTCGGATTATGAAGAAATACCGATTTGTACGAAATAAAGTTCTGTTCCCAACCTCATTCTGTTGATGGCTCCGATATTCGGGTGAATGGTACCGAAAATGACAGATAATCCATGCATGAACAGGGAAGTTTTCGAATATTTCGTATGTTTGACAGCTGTCACTCGAATAACCCCAGCAACGAAAGTTCCCTGTTTGAACATCGTTCAGCAAACGCGTTCGGAACAGGGTTCGGCCCAATGTAAATCCTTACGGGCTGGGAAAAAGCGAACGCGGTTGAAGCAATAGTTCTCTTTGATGGCCACCACTTTCTGAACATTTGGGAGGCCGCCACCGTCGCGACAGGTCGAACAGGGAACTCTTTCGTTGCTGGGACTCGAAAGCTCTGTATCTGTATAGTTATCAACCCATAATCCGTTATGCCAATTTAGGATAGTAAGCATTACAATTGCGTAAAACCTAATGTCTAACTAAAGATTCAATTGGGCCGCCATTTTGCTCCTTTGAGTATGACTTGCTTGTGCTAATACAGAATAGGGAGTAAAGTAATATAACAATCTCCTCTTTTTAAGCTTATTTCCATCCAATGAAATGTAGGTGAATATTAAATAATGCATTTTGCTAGAATATTGAAGTATCAGCATTATATTGTGTATTTTGGGTAAAATGGGGGTTTTTGGGTATAGTGTTTGGTGTTCGCACAAGTACAAAAGTATACAGTAAATGTTAAAGGCAGCTGAATGAAGTACAAATTGTTATGAATACAAAGCTCAAATTCATTGTGAATCGTTTCAATAATTAAACAGATTCGGATTCTGTCCATTTTCCATAATATGTGTGTACCACCCTCCAACCTATTATTTTGTATATTGGGGCACACTCAGCACCCCAATAGCGTGCATACACATAAAACAATGGACAACCACCCTTCATCTATTGTTCTCTTGTGCCATGGACACTGAGAACATTTGCACTGGAGACACAAAGGGGGGTTCTCCAATTCACAGTTCCTGCAGTCATAAGTAGGTATGTATTATACATACGCTGAACGCTATCGTGTGGCAGGGGGTTCCAGGAGGAAGCACTACACATAGCGGCAATGTGAATAGTTTTATTAGAACCATGTTGAATATGAGGGATGTTGTTTCAATTTTGCATATGTAACTATGTTACGCTGTGTTTCTTGCTGGAAACTCCGGCCACAGCTTACAATGAAATTTTTGTTTCTTATACAAAACTTTCCCTGTTAAGTCCATCTTCATTAATTTGTGAGTCGGAGTAAAATTAATTTCGACATGGTTTTGGTTTCGCAACAGAACCTTAAACTTAGATGGCGCCACTTACTCAACTTTTCTCTTGTTTATATTTAAGTGCTGAATTTTCCCCATTTTCCCTAAAAAATCTTTCATGTGCACACACTAAATATTCCCTTATTCATGTGACTTTCTACAGAGCTTTATTAATTTATTTAATGAGCTTGACGCATCGACATACGTAAAATGTCAAGCAAGACAATGTCCTCATACCTGAAGAGGTTTGTACTTTGTAGTTCGTTTCTTTATTGAATAATTATGGGGGTTGAACATAGAATCGAACTTGATTGCCTTCAGCTACAATATTCAACAAGTCTTTACATTCGTTTAAGGTGACTTACACATTTTAAATAAATTATTGTTCATATCAACCAAGTTCATTGTTCAGCTATGACGAGCTATTAGCCCCCTATGAATCCTTAATTAAAAAGAAACATCTTAATAATTTAAAGCAAATTTTTAAAATACATGTTTGTCCGTATGAACGTTCGAATTCTAATTGAAGAGAATTTGCCATTATTTCTCTGGAGTAATAAAGTTTTTATTATTATCTAACTTTATAGAAATTTTCAATAATTTAAACACAAAAAAAAAGAATTAACATATTTGATGAAATCTAAATAATAATAAATCCAACCAATCTGAATTCAAAATTAATAAACTAAACATGGTTAAAATTAAATTTGAAAGTAAAATTTTAAGGCAAGGCAATGTACGTAGAGCTTTCGCCAATCAATTTCATTAAATTAAGTAAAGAAAATATAACACGATTATATAAGAATATCTGGACTTCTAAACCAAAGTTAAGATTTTACTTTCTCAAATATTTTTTATCGAATAAGTAATTATAATAAAATTAGGAACATAAAAAAAGTAATCACATATAGAATTTTTGAAAAAGGTTTTAAAAGTGTAGTTAAATTAAAATTAATAAGAAATCAAATTTCTAATATTTAATATACAGAACTATCTACTTATTCAAGAATTTAATTAGTAATATTACAAGCAAAAATAAAAAAAAACACAAAAGACGCATTTAAATAAAAATGAAATGAAAAATATATTGAATTGAATTGAGATTGAAAAATTACGAATTTCTTTAAAAAAAAAATGAAGACCGAAAAAAAGAAATTTGGGATCGAAAAAAATTCTACTGATTGAACAACCCCTTTTCAAAAGCTACTTAATTTCACTATTTCATTTATTAAATTTAGATTTGATACTTAATAATTTAGTTAGAATTTTTCGAACTTTGTGTTGTTTTTCAGTCTGCTACAATCTACTGAAAAACCGTAGATGAAGATGACTGCTTACCCTCTTTGATTGATTTGACCACCCTGCTGTTCGTAACTTTTCTTTAATTCTAGCACTTAAGGATGATCTTCTTCATCGATCCTACTATTATATCCGATCGATGAGAAAACCATCCTTAAGTGCTAAAATTAAAGAAAAGTTTAGGAATAGGAACGCAAGAGGACTTAATTAATCCATATCTATACTACTAATGGGAACCGGTGAACGTTGCGGAAAGAAGGGTCAGCTTCTAAGTGAGTCTCACAAAAATCTCTTAAGAAAGCACTCATAAATTTAAATTATACAATATTTATTTTTAAAATTACAAATTAAGTGTAGTGCCCAAAATTGCATGCCCTGTGAAATCCCTGACTTTATGACAAAGCGACAAAAGACTAAGTTAGACCACTGAGGAAGGCTTGGAGTCTGAGCCGAAAGCTTTGGGAAGAATCTAGAATTTTCTAAGCTGACCCTTCTTTCCCCGATATTCACCTGTTCCCGTTATTCTCTACGCCTATCTCCTGCAAACTTTCCATGAAGCTCTCATAAATCTACTTCTACTGATAACATTCCTAGCTCGCCATGAGATTCCGGAAGTCTGCCCCAATGAAGCTCCTTGGCAAATTGAATTCACAAGCAGTAATTTTTCAGCTAATGGGTGAAAAGATAAGGCTCTTGGACCATAAATTTATCTTCTTGACTATAAGTTACGCATTATTGTTTGCTTCTTCAACTGAGAATGCAGTGGTTTCAGAACCATTCAGGACGGATTCTCGAGTGTTCATGAAACTGTCCTTCTTTCGCTCCTGAGACTGGAGGTACGGGAGGTGCCAATTGGAAGATGTGAGATATGCTGCATATCAGAAGGATACAGAAAATGCAATGGCAGCTCATTAGGACGGAATCTTTTCCCAGTTATCGCTTGGATACCGATTTTGCAAGCTCTGGCTGGGGAGACGCTTACCTACGAGAGACTTTCGGCTCCCAAATCAATCATAGGAATTACGGAATACCGGAAGAAGAATTATTTCCTTCGAGCTTTCCACACAACTTGCTATCCACAAACTGACATTAAAGCACTACGCCACCACGTGGTGAGTATCGGAAACTTCAAAAACTATACCGCCAATTTCACAATTCCACCAATTTTTAAAGAAAATGAGAAAATCCCACCAAAATATGAAATTTTCAGGACAGTGAGACAATGCAAATGAAAATATCTGAGAAGGAAAGTGATCTGGTCCGGACGATGCACACCCGGAAGAAGATCCCCTTCAAGAAAGCCTTCCCGGACGCTTCAAAAGCTCACTTTTGGGAAGGAAAAATCGCTAGAGAAAATGTCCCGAGACCATTTTCCATTGCATAAAGAGTGATATTATTAATAACTGTTTACAATCATTGCATATGAATGTAGAAAAATAGATAAATTGCAGAAAAAACTGAGATTTTCCAGCATTAAATTGATTAGAGGTTATAAAGAATTTCACTGACCTTTAACGCTTCTGTTTCATCGTCCCCAGGTATTCTTTTTCAGGAATTCACTCAATTCACTAACCACTTCACTTTCACAAAGAATTTATTTGAAAACTTTCACTATTTCAAAGGAAAATTTAGGAAATCCCGCACAGGAAACATTTTGCAGTCAGGTGACTTCATTTTGTGAAGCGGAAAACTGCATGCAAGTTGCAAGCTCCGTGTCAGTAGCAAAAACTTGCAAAACTAGTTGCTCGCGCTTTTTTGTCTCTGTCGGTTTCTTTGTGTGATTTTTCGCAATTTTCGTAGTGAAAAGTGTATAAAATCCTTGTTGAAAGTGTGAAAATTAGTGGAAATGTGGAAAGTGATTAAGTTGATTAGGAATTCTGCGACAGAACACGAGAAACTTTAGGAAAATCAGTGAAGGAATTACAAGGTAGGTACATAACCTCAATTTCTTGGCATCCTTCTAGAGATTTTTCCCATTTCTTCCTCAATTTCTTTTTGAAAAGGTATTGAAATCAGATAATTTTTGCTTTGTGGTATTCTATATCATTTTTCAAGTCAGTCTCTTGCCCCAGAGACGCTGAAATCTGGTTTCCGGAGGAAGTGAAAGTTAAAGCTTTTGCAAGTCCCGTAACTGGGATTTTCATGCTTTACAGGCTTTTCCGGAAGTCTGGTCTCAGCTTCCACTCCCTAGTGGATCCGTCTTAAAATCTTAAAGCCACTAGATCAGTATTAGTTCAAATAGCAATTGCGGGAATCCATTAAGATCCATTCTTTCCGGAGACTTTCTTATGCCGGGAATTCGATTGCAGACAGGCTTTCCCTTCTGGAAATGGTACAGATGTACAGATAGATACTTGGGGAATTGTTTTGGGGATATTTGGGATTGAACTTACCTACCATTGTCATGAGATAAGAAAATCTTCTCATTTATTAGCCAGTCCATTGCAGGACAAGTTGAGGCTGCTCAGACAGCTTCCTGGTCCATAAATTTCTGTTATTCCATCCGGAAGAGTTTGTTCTCCCTGTAGAGTCATCTTCAGCTTACCCACCCTGTCCAGATACTCTTTGCTCAGTGTTCTGCTCGTTTTTTCCTATAAAGTTTCTATCTTGAAGATGCAGTTCTCCTTAATCACACCTTTAAGTACCTTTTGGTCAGACTGAGTCTCCTCCTGTGGCATCTTCACTCCTTCCTCTGATCATTCAGCAGCTGACTAATCCTGAACATCGTTACCATTGACCAGAATTCCCTTATCCATTGTGTTGATACTTCTTGCCTTGCTTCTTGCACTTCTCGAGGAATTTCTGGCCAGATGGTAGGAAGACTCTTCTTGATCTTGCATTTTAGCTATCCTCCAGACTTCCTACCTACCTTTCCGTGGATGGAAAATGCATTTCTCTTAAAATTTACCACAATTTTAACTTCCTTGTGAATTCTGAAGCAAATAACACAAAAAATGTTCTACCCAGTTGAACTTGGATATCTTATAGGCCTTTTTGAAACATGTTATTACGAAGCTCTTACGTATCAGTACGCATTAGGATTTAGAATATTTTCTTCTTTCTGGCTCGATTGGAGATTTTAATAATTAAACTACGTTTTATTTTCTGCAACAAAAGGTCAAATGGTTACTCAAGTATGTAATACCGACACATTTTTCAGTTTGAATCCATGGAATCCCTGGAATCCATGGAATCACTGATCAGATTCTGATAGAATCTCAAATGGAATCCATACAGAATCACTAGAATCAAATGTTATCACAGAATCTCTCATTTACGATTGCTATCGTTTTGACAATTATAGATATAGACCCCAGCTGAAGTGCAGTGAGTAAAGGTAGAATTATATAGGTAGAATTTTCATCTTTTTTTTTTTAATTCTTTCCGGACCACAACATATCCAGCGAACGAATTTCAGTAAAACTCACTTTATTGTAAGTGTTAGTGGTCAAATATGATACTTTTGTAGAGAAATAATTTTTTCCGCCTCTGGGAAATTGGAAAACTCATGGGTACTCTTGTCCCCAAAAGAACGAAAAGGAGACAAACTTCAATTTTCCAAAAGCCAATAATATCAATTTTATGAATTATTTTTGCGTGTCAAATGACTCCTTTACAATGTTGATCACTAAAACAAGAAGAATTATGGACCAGTATCTTCTGAGATGTCCAGGAAGTGGTCAAGAAGACACCAAATTTCTGCTTGCCAACAGATTCCTCAAAATATTTCACACAATAACACTTTAAAACACATTTCTCTCAACACGATGTCATTGCAGATACATTAAGCTTTCTCAACAGCCAAAAAAACACTTCCTTGACAATCACAGTTCATTAAAATCAGGAAAAACAGGAAAAACTTCCCTGAAAGCAATCTTCCGCGCTGTCAAATGTCAAAATTGTCGGCCATATTGGCAAAAATATCGCTCCCGCTTGGAATTTTGTTACAAGGTTGGTGTTAAAAAGCAAATGGCGGGCATTGGCGGGATAACCTTCCATTTGACCTCTAGATTTGTGAGTACCCATAAAGTTTGAACAAGTTTTTTGGAAATTTTCGACCTTGAGTAACCCCTTGCAAAAGGTAAATAGCCGTCTAAAAACAGAAATTGTTAATAGAATACATCACCTACCTCACGTTTAACTTAATATCAGAGTAATACGTTCAAATGCAGGTTGGAATAAAGAAAATTAGGGTTATGTAGCTGAAAGAATAAGCTTTCAAATGCATTTGGCCTCGTCAATAGCAAATTACCTAAAATCAGAACTAATTTTGTCCAACTCTAATCAGTGTGAATTTCCAAATTTGGCACTACAACCTTTTCTGGGGTAATATAATTTTCCAAAGTTGGAGCGTGGGATGATTTGGAATGGCCTAGAATGGGTTTTTAGTGCCCTATCCAGAAGCACAATGCGTGTGCAATGTGAATCGCGTTTATTGGCTAAATTCATGACAAAGACGAGAATGGGGAATGAGGAGGAATGGAGGAGAACCAGGTCCCTTGTGGAATGTAATGAAATTTTCCGAAAGCTCGTTGAAGCGCTTTACTAAACGATTAATCAGGAAAATGTGTTTGCTCAAATTTTCCACAGTGAACCACCATATGAACATTTCCATCAATATATATTTGTAACTCAGGGATGTCGATGGTGGTTATGTGGAACTATACCTTCGGTTATTGATACTCGATATTCCCATCTCTTGTTATTATATAAATGTGTTCGACATAACCCCTATGTCTGTTTATGTTTCAGACAAAATACAGTGCTAGACGTTCAGTGGCTTTTCATTCTAATGGTTTCTATTGTCATTCCTAATTATTGCTTGGAAATTCTCAATGCAAGCATACAAATGTTCCCATTTAATTAAATCAATCAAATATGAGTTTTGTGTTATGTTGGTACCTGAGACTGACTGATTTTCGCATTGGCACTTCCTCCTTTCCCAAAGGCAGAGACAATTATTCTGTATTGATGTGTTTTATGATGAATTTATTTAGAGGCTTATATAAGATTAATTTTGGCATTTCCCACTGCATTAGTCGATGCTATTTCCTTCAAGCATACCCTCAAATGGTGATTTTGATGTATGAAAATTTCATTTATTGCGAAAAAAAACTTATTTTGATATTTTGACATGTGAATTGTAATTTTACTGAAAATTTTTATATGATAGTAAACTGGTGTAAGGACACAAATAAACTCAGGGATTAGATAAAGGAAATTTATGCAATGAACCTCGAATTGATCATCTCCTAAGCACGTGTATGACGGTTTGGGATATATCTTTACTGTAAAATTTTGCAAGTTAAATTATCTCAATGATCAGCTTTAGTCTATTTAGGATCCAACTTTTTGTTTAGTTAATAGAATTCAATTTGTTGTATTTAAGACACCTAAAAAGAATATTAGTTTCTATTTTAGTTGACATTTCTTCAAAATAAAGCTGTTTTCTGTTTCGTATGATAAAATATTTTAATAAAATTCATAGCAAGTGCATTTGTAACCAGACGAAACTTTGATCCATAGTATTTTCCTTACAAAGGAAAATTACAAGATTTCGGTTTAAAATTTACTTGTAAAGACGAGATAATATCCCCATAAAATTCCCTAAAAAATTATAAATGTAGGCTTTTGTTGATTGTGGCATCCGAGTGGAAGTAATAGCTGGTTAGTTTGGGGTAAACTGAACTGAACGTTTATTTCTTCCTGGGTTTACATACAATTGTGATCCTAACCTCAGGACCGCTACCTCATAGTCCTGATGGACTTTGCCATCTTATTGTGGGTATTCTCCAATGGATGGTACATTGGACCCATCTTTGTCTCATACATTTCACTGATGGAAATTCAGACAAAGAAAAATGTGTTTTAAAACATAGTTTTTTTGATTTCGTGATCTGAAGGCTTGATATAGTCATCAAGAGGACTGTTTTTTAAGAAAATTTCAGAAAATAGATTAAAAATTGAATGGAAATGGAAATGCTCTCTTATGGCCTCTACACACTAGTAAAAATTTCTTAAAAATGCCTTTTTAAAGAAAATGTCCCCTTAGAAGTGGAGCACCTTTGAAATTGGGATTTTTCTCCTATGTTTAAGTGGAACTAAGCCATATCATAATGTAATTTAGCTTCTCAATTTATTTGTGCACCTAAATTACAGTGAGTGTCAATAGTTTGTTGCCTAATGGATGTTTGAGAAATCAAGTGAAAAAAATGATAGAAAAAAATACTTTTCCAAATTTTTCTTTTTGCAGATGAGTTCCTTGTAATCCGTAGATATTGTTTATAATTTTCAAAAAAAATAATTAATTTTATTTCATATAAAAAATAATTGTTTTCCAAAAGTTGGTCATTTTTGAAAAATCAAAAGTTTGTTGCCTCATTAAAAAAACTAATTCAAAATGGTGAAAACGTGCAACCAACTTTATGTAAACCGGTTACATTTTGAGCTTATGTCATTTGATAGGCAAATGGTGGATTTGTACATTTTTAAGGCTGTCAATGGTAAATATATAGGTGTAAAAGTGATGATAAATAACAAGAAATAATCAGTTTTTTGATAATTCATAATTTAGGTTATAATGGCAAATTACAAAAAGTTGAAAGGTGGGATATTGTCCAGAGATACTGCTGGAAGGAATCGGTGTCGCTTAATTGCCAAATTTTATGGAAATTCATGAAAAGTTATACATAAAATGGTCAAATATTACAGTTATGAGGCACGAGTACATCTGAAAAACGGTACTGGTAGACCCAGGGTTTCGACTCAGAAAGTCGATAACCGCATTCTAGGTATCTCTGATAGTAACCCCATGATGTTTGCTTCAAAAATTCAAAGTCGGCTTGTTACAGAAGGCATACAGGCTTCAAATGCTTCGAAAATCAAACTCAAAATGAAAGAAAATATAAGAATAGGTACTTGGCTCGCAAGATTCCATTGGTAAGCAAAACCAAACTGCGTAAGAGGTTGTATTTTTACGTTTTTAGCATGCTCCAAGTGAATTTACAACCTTTTAACCAGATTGGTTTTGTTTGCCAATGGAAACCTGCAAACCAAGTAATTATTCTTACCACTTTCATTAATTTGCGGTTGGTTTTGAAGCCTGTATGCCTTCTGTAACAAGCCGACTCTGAATTTTTGAAGCAAACATCATGGGGTTACTATCAGAGATACCTAGAATGCGGTTATCGACTTTCTGAGTCGAAACCCTGGGTCTACCAGTAGCGTTTTTCAGATGTACTCGTGCCTCATAACTGTAATATTTGACCATTTTATGTATAACTTTTCATGAATTTTCATAAAATTTGGCAATTAAGCGACACCGATTCCTTCCAGCAGTATCTCTGGACAATATCCCACCTTTCAACTTTTTGTAATTTGCCATTATAACCTAAATTAAGAATTATCAAAAAACTGATTATTTCTTGTTATTTATCATCACTTTTACACCTATATATTTAACATTGACAGCCTTAAAAATGTACAAATCCACCATTTGCCTATCAAATGACATAAGCTCAAAATGTAACCGGTTTACATAAAGTTGGTTGCACGTTTTCACCATTTTGAATTAGTTTTTTTAATGAGGCAACAAACTTTTGATTTTTCAAAAATGACCAACTTTTGGAAAACAATTATTTTTTATATGAAATAAAATTAATTATTTTTTTTTTGAAAACTATAAATAATATCTACGGATTACAAGGAACTCATCTGCAAAAAGAAAAAATTGGAAAAGTATTTTTTTCTATCATTTTTTTCACTTGATTTCTCAAACATCCATTAGGCAACAAACTATTGACACTCACTGTATATCACGATAAGGCTCCTTTTTATTTAAAAATAGGTGAAAATTCCCTATTTCAAAGGTGCCCCACTTCCCCTATCCTTGTAGGCAGAAACGTCAGAATTTAAAAAAGGCCATTTTTAACGAAAATTGCTTCTACTATGTAGACACCATTATACTAAAAATCTTATGACCACTTGACTGTTGTTCCCATACATGCGTAGGCAATTTGCTACAATATGGGCAGAAATTGGTTCAATGTGTAGATGCCATTAGTGTCTTAATTTTTACGAAAATATTTTTTTTTTTTGAAAAATTCGCCAAAAAATTATTATTGTATCAATTTTAATAATTTTGATGCCAGATGTGAAAAACTTTAGGATTACTTAACTGCTCTTATAATACAACATTACACTTTTATTTGAGAAAAGTTGATTAAAATCTTCCTCAAAGTCCCCTAAAAAGAAACTATTTTGAAGTATTAAATATTAAATTTTGTGCACTGTTTCTTTAAAAAAATCACCATAAATTCAATTTTATTACAAATTAAATGCTTACGAGCTTTTGGGAAAGTTCGTAAGACTTTTCCAGCAAATAAGGGCGCTTTTCTTCAGTGAAATGTCCTGGTAAGCTTTATTTTAGTATTCTTCAATTTTTAGTAGTTTTAATTTTTTGAGAATCATGTAAGTGAGGAGGAGGGCAACGACCCCTCAGTGACCTTTCCTTTGTAAAGGCCATGGTAACTTTGCCACTTTGCCTGTTCATATAATTTTCTTTAATTGCAAGGCTTCAGATTCAGGATGGTCTTCATAGATCTGACATGCTGGATCGGATTGTGAAGACTGTCCTTAAGTGCTAGGTTTGAAGAGAAGCTAATGAACCGTAGGGTGGTAAAGTCACCCACATCTACCCTACACTTTTAAACATTTTAAGGTGTCTAACAACTGACCAATATGTACGGCAACAGTATTTGTTTTAGTTCCAATGCTCACCGCTACGAACGCAATACATTGTGAGCTTTTTTTAAACTAAGACTTGAAAGATAGGCCTTATGGCTTTATGGTTCGTATGGTCAGACGGGATGTTTTATTACAGTTCTGTTATAAACTTTATATTCTGTTTTATCATCATAAAACTTTAAAATCTATTTTATAATACTTCAATTAGTCCTCTAATTCAGTTCTAATAATTGTTCTTTATGAATAAGGTAAACGGGTTAAGCCATTGCATTACTATTTCTACTATTGAACGTTTGAACGTTGTTCTTTTTAGCTTTATAGGTGATTTTTCAGAGTTTTCCAGTTACACTTTGAACTCGCAATACATTCTTTCTCATAAATTAAACAACCAATCGTGGTTTCTTCAATTGATCTCATTCCTTGCTTCGACCGAAAGAATTAAAAATTAATTTTTAATTAGAAGTACAAGGGCGTCGTGTGGGAGGGGGTTTTGGCGGGAAAAGGCACACCTTTACATGAAATTGATTTACCCGTAGAGATAGATTGAAACGATAGCAATGAATGGATATGAAGGGGAAAATCGTATTAAATTATTCTGAAAGTTTGATGCAATGATTCACAGGGTATTTGATTCATGAAAATTCGCAACTGCCAGCAGACTGGTAGATCTCGATGGCGCTAACAGCTTCCGGAGATCCTGGAAATTGTCCCGTCCGGTTGTGAGATTTGAATTTCAATGAATTTTCAAATCAATTACCATCTGCACTGGACGGTTAAGGCCTCCCCATATTGCCTCTATCATATATGAGGAATCACAGTGAATGATTGGAATATATTGAGGAGGGTCACTTGGAAAGCTCTCGCTCAATTTTCTTTTGCTCAAATTATTATTATTATTATTTTCTTTTTTTTTTGAAAATCCTGCATGTATCCAAA
Source organism: Phlebotomus papatasi (assembly GCF_024763615.1). Taxonomy (NCBI): domain Eukaryota; kingdom Metazoa; phylum Arthropoda; class Insecta; order Diptera; family Psychodidae; genus Phlebotomus; species Phlebotomus papatasi. The sequence goes on from NC_077222.1 coordinate 24,945,423, forward strand.
TACAAAATATTTAAATATGTTTGTATTCGGTAAAATATGGAGCTTTTCATCGGTGAAGTATTGTGATTTAGCAAGAATTAGTTTAGCTTAATTGCAGATTAAATTAAATTCAGTATTAATTAAAGTTTTTTTTTTAGATACAGTACAGTCTTCCAAGTTTGTTTTAAGAGTTTTATTCATTAAACAAAAGAGGAGGTAGGACATCAATACACTATTCGGAACGGCTTCCGGAAAGGGCTCTGTCGGTCCAAATTATCAAGTTTGAAAAGAATTGTTTGTTTATAGCTCCGACACACCTTTTAGATCAAGAAAATTTCATATAAACGAAATTTACATCCCTTTCTTTATAAAAGTTTAGCATTTTTCACTCTTCTTCTTCTTTTGAACATCACACCAAATTAAATTTCGTTCAGTCCAATTTGGAGTCGATAGAGTAAGGATAGACTTATGCGAGTCTTTTGAGAAAGAAAGAGAATTTTGATTTCATGAAATTTTACCGATTTAAAAGGTGTGCCAGAGGCTTTGTATTCTAAATTGATTTGTCCGGAATTTCAAATTTTGCTCTAATTTATCCGAAGAAAAAAGAATGACACCTTCGACTCATCACTTTCAAAGTACGTTCAAAAATAAACCTTGAAATATCTGTAACTCCATTTAGAATTGCCAGAATTCAGTCATCGAAAGTGAATATAAAAGGTCTTGGGAAGTGCTACAAATCTTTGTAATATTGTAATTTCGTATGACTACCTCTAAGGATACTTACTCCGAAAAAATCTTTTTCGAAATTACTTTGTCAAGTCTCTCGAAATCCGTAGGCCCTTATAAAGGATACAATGAAAATCTTGATAAAATAATTTTTGTCAAGATTTTTAAGCACAGTAGGGGAAAGTGCCCATGCTTGATACGATCCAAGCTTAATAATAACTATTTATTTTCTATGTTAATCAATAGTTATGACTTATCGCAATATATTTCAATAGCTAATGCTAAGCCTCACATTTCCTAAAAAAATTAGGATCCTAGCTCTTTTTTCCTAGTTTCAGGTAGCAAAAATCAAAAATAGGTCCAAAACTGTAATTTTGATACATGATATTTTATAAGTATTTCTTAATTAATGTCGCTTTTCAGGAAAACTACTATGATAGGCACATAGAGGGTTCATCAGTATTAATATTTATGTAAAAATATTTTTACTTGGGGACACTGTTTTTGTGGGTGGTGACAAATTCATAAATTCTACCTATGTCCATCCCATATTTTAAAAAGGGTCCATGAATGATAATTTAATTGTGGCAACTCTATCATTAGATGTGATTCTTTCATAATTACACCTATTGAAATCCGCCAATTTTATCGACAATTGACATGGCCTTCAACCCTGTTGCCTGAATTTTAAGAAAGCAGAGTGACATTTTCATGGACTCAAAGTGAAAAAATGGTTTTCGCTAGCACCCTAATGTCATAAAAACACGGCTTAGAAAAATTACATAAAAGAAATTTTAAAACTAAAAACCAGTCGTACAAACGATTTAAGCAAATAGATTAGAGTTGCGTCTAAATATTAATGTGCAATTTTTTGTATTCGGTGAAATTTTTGCAGTGAAAATGGGCTTCCGAATTGTCGAATCAATTATTATACAGGAAGGCCCCGGACCCGACTTGTATAAAAGTTGCCACTGAATTTTCATTTTCTTCTTGAGGAAAATCTAAGGATTTCCAGGAACTATGTGAGGAAGGACTATGAACCTAATAAGTGAGACATTTTTTTGTCATAGTGGAAGAATCGCTTCGGTTTGTGTGTTAATCAGAAAAAAATCACAAACCTTGGACATCATTTTACAGTATCAAGCATGGTCACTTTCCCCTATTTCTAAAATGTCTCTGGGTTTTTCCGAGTGACTCGTTATAATCACTCCAGAGATACTTATCGTTCTGTATAGACGCACTCACACATTTCAAATGGGTCATTTTTTAGTAAACGGACCCAACGTTAACGCCCACTCAAAAATTCCTCGTCATCAGGGGAATGTCTCGTCAAGGGTGAAAATATCCCTCTCGATATATTGTGAGGTACATGAAGTACATAATACCCCGGATTGTACCAGAAGAGGATTGGGCCTGTCTGAATATTCCGGAAATTCCTATTTTAGTTCCGACACAGAGTCACCAGCTAAATGAACAGTTCTCTCGAATATTGAAATTAGCCCGTCCCATTGCAAAAGAGAAATCCTTCGAGAGTCACTGAAAATGTATATATTTTTCCGTTGAGAGCTTTTTAGAGCTTTTTTGTCTCTGGGAAGATAAAACCGTGAAAGACAAAATAATATTAAAATTACAGTGAATGCTTGCAAATTTATTTTTGGGGGAAAATGAAGTGCCTGTTTCAGAGTTATGCACTTTTATTGATTACACTTTGAAAATGCATTTACGGATGAAGTCAATTGTGAAGAGTATAATGTATAGAACCAATTAAGGGGTTAATGATGAGTTTTTAATGGGGTCATCCATTAATACATTTCATTTGGATTATTTTGAAAACTGTCACCAGCATAATTCATTTATTTATTGTTTTCAATTTTCATTTGTAAAAGAAGGATACTGTTTGTAATTTGTATGTATATATATATATATATATATATCTTTTTTTTGTGTTGTTCAAAATTGATGGCAAGCTCAGAGGAAATTTGATGGATTAAATTACCATTTCAATTATTAAATTTTAATAAAATGTCCGTGGAAATTTGAATAATAAAAGTGTGATTACATATACAGTAATTTTACAGGGCTCAATGGTTCACATCCTTATCTCACCGGTTTCATCGGTAATTATGCTATTTTATATATTGCATAGCAGATAGAATCATTGATCAAATTTTGATGTAATTTGGAATTACAAATAGCATAGGGAGGTGTAGTTTTTTTTCTGAAAATAACTTCTAGATGTCTCAAAAAATTATTATTTTTTTTAATTGAGCAGTAGGAGAAAGTACTCTCCTTCGAACGTTCATTCCTTCGAATAATATAAATTTCTTTTATTTTTCCTAATAGATTTACACATAATTACCACAAAATTATCAATAATTGTTAAAAAGCTAACTAATAATTGATAGAAATGTGTAAGTTTCTTTGGATAAATAAAAGAAAATTCACATTATTCGAAGGCATGAACGGTCAAAGGGAGGGTACTTGGCAAAATCTTTTTGGTCAGTGAAAAATTCAAATTGTCAGTAAAAAATCAAATTCGGTCAGTAAAAAATAAAATATTGTCAGTATAAAATTAAATATGGTCAGTAAAAAACTTTTAAAAAAATCGGAAAAAAATTAAATTTGGTCAGTAATGGCTCCGGCACACCCTTTAGATCAGGAAAATTTCATAAAATCGAAATTCTAATCTCTGTCTTTCTCACACACTTTGTGTATGTCTGTCCCATTTTTTCGCACTCCAGATTCGATTGAGCTAAATTGAATTTGTTGTGACGTTTAAAAGAAGAAGAAGAGTATGAACGAATGAGATGAACATATAAAAAGCATGTGAGAAAGATAGGGATTCGAATTTAGACTTCATGAAATTTTCCTGATCTAAAATGTATGACGGAGCCATAAAAAATAAAATTTGGTTGGTGAAAAGTCAAATTTGATCAGTAAAAAATAAAATTTCGTCAGTATAAAATAAAAATTTGGTCAGTAAAAAATCAAATTCGGTCGGAGAAAAGTCAAATTTGATCGATAAGAAGTCAAATTTGGTTAGTACATTTTTTTAAATCAGTAAAATGTGAAATTTAATCAGTGGAAAATTAAACTTTTATTTTAAATGACCACATTTGATTTTTTACTGACTAAGGCTTGCTATTCTGCCATCTTTATAATTTTGTAACTGAGCAAGATCCAAGAAATTTGGTATTCTCACAGAAAAAATGTAAAGTTCTAAAATATTAGTACTCTCCAAATATTTTAGACTTTGTTATAAAGTCTTCAACAAAATTTTCAAATTACCATATTCTGAAAGGAAAGTTTAGAGGTTCTTTTAAATTTTTTAAAGCGAAAGTTTTGTCAAGGTTGAATTGAATATAATTACCTTTAAAGATATTTTAATGCTTTTTTGTAAAAAATAACAAACCACTATAAACACGCAGTGTCAAATAATTCCGCAGATGATGCTGCACGACAAGTCTCCAAATTTTTTATATCTTGTTCGATTTTTACTATAAAATTTTTGGCGGCAGAATTGCTCAACCTTGGATTGACTTTAACAAGAATTCCAAATTCCGCAAAATCTTACAAAATTATAAAGATGGCAGAATAGCAGCCTAAATTTAATTTTTTACTGACCAAATTTAATTTTTTACTGACCAAATTTTATTTTTAACTGACCAAATTTTATTTTTTACTGACCAAAAAGTCGCAGCCAGAGTACTTTTTCCTATCTTAGAAAAATCCGCAAAACTTAGGCAGCAAGACCTCCTGCCTATAAATTATAATTGGTATGGTCCTATATCTATGTTGCACTTTCGAAAAAAGTCTATATGGGGACTATATTCATTAAGGATCAAAAGAAATAATCTAGTAGGGGAAGACTTTCAAGCTTCGCACAAACTCTGGCTTCGAACACTTCATATTTTTCCCATATTCCTTTAAGGCAGAGGTGTGCAAGAAACCGTTGAAACCGAATTAACGTCAAATGAAACATGTACGTCAATGGTCAAAACGCTACTATAACAAACTTATTTTGACGTTAATTCGGTTTCAACGGTTTCTTGCACACCTCTGCTTTAAGGAATAAGATGTAATTTTTTCAGGAAGTCTGTGACTTAAGACCGGCTATTAAATTATATTGCTATCAGGTCTGATTAATTAAAGAAATAGGCAAAAAACATTGAAGTGTTCGAAGCCAGAGATGTGCGGAGCCTGAGAACCTTCCTCTAGTGCGAAACTTGTGTCAACTGAAGCATTAAAACATTCTCCTTATAATTCTTTTTAATTCGTCTGAGAAAACAACTTCATGTTACTTCCACTTTTCAAACAAATCATTAAAAGTTCTCTGATATTTCAAGTATAGTGATAAGAATTCTCAAGTAGTATTTGCGGATTTTCCGATAAGAAATCAATTGAACATTAAATGCGAAAATAGCTCTCTTAAGTATTGATAAGCCTAATGTTTATTAAAGCACCTAAAGACTTTAGATAAGCCAAGCTTTTCAATTAGAGCATTACCACGAGGAGAATTTCAACAAATTATCGATAACATAACCCGTTGTCGTATCTGGACTTGAATATATCATCGGTGGCATAGACCATTTGTCTTGTGTGTGCATTTTGGTGCAAGCTACGATACAGACGTCATCTCTTTCTTGAAACGCTGATACAAAAGAAATGCAGATACGACAAAGGTCGATGCAACCCACGATGTTTCAAGAGATGATTTACTTAACTTAACCCTTTAAGGACGATTGGAACACCATTGTCCCATAAGGAAAATAATTTTTCCTGACTACCTGAAGATATTTTTTTCATATGTCTGTACATAATTCTACAATGTCTACAATATTTTTTACAAGTCTCTAGCTATTTGCTATGTAGTAAATATTTAAGCTCAAAAATGGCGAATTTTTTAATTCTCAAATTCATAATTGATTTTATTTACTTTTTATACTTCCAATTTTTTCTAAGCAAAACCCTTTTGACACTAAATTTTAAAAATATCATTAAGTATACCAACATTATATGCATTAACGGTGTTACTGAGCAAATTTTTAGTACATGGCTATTCTTATGGGTTTCTGTGTTGATTAGTCGTGACAGGAACCAATTCAAACAAAAAAAAGAAAACACAATAAGGCATGAGAACAGTCCTGTACTAAAAAAAATGTTCAGGAGAAAGACTTACCCTTCTCATTTTTCTTTTGGGCAGCATCATAACGCAATGTAAAAACCATCAGGTTCGCGTAATAAAGGCAAAATTTGACTGTTTGAAGGGCACAGAGCAAGATTTTCAAGTACTAAAAATCCAAGCATGATATATTGCTCTTCTAATAAAAAATAATTGCTAATTTATTTATAACTCCGAATTATAGTAAATTAATAGTATTCAAAGTGATACTCCACAAAAAAATCTAGCACTTTATTTCTTATGTTTTAAACATTATTGAAATCGTGATCACGTATTATTTGATTCTTGATTTACATTTTCCTAATTTATATGAATTTGTTTAGCTATACTGTACTTACCGATCATTTCATTTACTGAAGGACATTAGTCTTTGTCAGTATCATCTCTAAATTATTGTTCAATAAATTTCCAAACTATCTTACGATTTATTTTAGTACATGTCTGTTCTAAAAGGGAACACATTTGTTTTTGTAGCGTGCAAATATTTTTACTGGCAACCAAGAACTCACAGTGAAAAAACTAAGCACGATTGTTAATAATCTCATTCAAACTATTAAACGTATATGTATGTGTTACATTCTGATTTTAGTACTGTTATTATTTGTCGATCTTAACCTTTTTATAACTTTTGATTTCCTGTACTTCACTTTAAATATTTCACAATTTACTTGTATTTAAATTTATTTTTTCTCATGGGGTTAGTTTTAGTACAGTTCTGTACTAAAACTTACGGGGAAGTTGGGCACCTTTGAAATTGGGATTTTTTCAGCTATGTTTAAGTGAAGCTGAGACATATCAAAATGTAATTCGGCTTCTCAATCTCTTTGTGCAACTAAATTGTATCATGATAAGGCTCAGTTTTATTTAAAAATAGGTGATAAATGCCAATTTTAAAGCTGCCATACTTTCAAAGGTGTCCCACTTTCCCCTAATAAGTTTATTAGCAAAATTTGATAAATTTAGTCCGGAAAATTGCAACATGGAGAGTAATCGAAAGATATTCAATGATGTTACTAGTAAGCTGTGTTAAGTGACAATAGATTTGAAATACTATCAAAGAGCATTTTCCAGAGTGGAATGTTCCCAGTAGTAGCTCAAAATAGAACAGTGATTGAAGTCTCTGGTGCTCTGCATTTGCATAAATTTGTGTGGAAAATCAGTTCTAGCGTACAATTACTATTATCGCTTCCCCCTCCTGTACTATCAGTTGATGTGTCATCGTGCATTTATGCCCTAGATTGTGTTGAGCACGAGAAAGGTGTAAAGCAGGGTTCTTTGGGGAAACCCCAGCAAATTGATGGGAGTCGCATCTCGCCGTGAGATATGGTGGGTGGTCTATTGAGGCCTCGGAGACGATATACTTGGCATTCATTGATGGGTTGTTCGCTGCAGGAGACTCCACCGTGTTCTGCACAAGTGCATCCGACAATGATGATCATGATGGGGGTTGAGTAATGAAATAAGCGACCCTGTGCAGGGGGGGATGTTGGCAGGTATAGAGGAAAAGCTCAGAACATGAAACGATATACCCCCATAGCAAAAGCTCATCGTCGTGTGTCATGAGCTCGAAATGAGCTTGTGGAAAATATCGTTGCCCTCCGGTTGGTGATGTCTATTGTATATGGGAGTTATAGGCAGTCTCTGTGCATCCAGAAGCCATCCTGAATACTGCCCATACCACCGTGCACCCCATCCCTTTGGGTTTCTTGGGCGCTTCTGTGCGCTCAGATATTGAAAGTCAACAAACACTCAGCGGGGCAACAGGTTATTAATGATTCAAACTGTGAAGTCACGAAAGATATTACCAAGATAGGTATTTCACATTTTTTCCTCCAACTCACTGTCTCGTTCCACGCTTATTTATTTCAACGATTTTATTTCCTCCCTTTTGTCCTCCACTTTTTTCTACACTCTCTCTCGACACTTTGCCTTATCGCCTACAAAAGCTATTTTTTCCACCTCGGTCATTTTCCCCATATCGCTCACAATATTACCTGTCGTCTATTTAAACGCTGAATATTGATACTATCTCAGACATTTGCACAACTTTTTCCACAAATTGCTTCGAGATAGTGAATATTGTAAAAATTCTACAATTGTGCCTATGACGAAAGGCATGATAATTTCAAGCAGGGACAGTTTTCAACATTGCATTTTTTTATTAGGGATTTAACAGTAAAAATGCCAGTGAAATATCCTGTAAAGGAAATAGAATATGTGTCGTGGAATTAAGAAATCGTCGGTTGCGTCTACCTCTGTCGTATTTGCATTTGTTTTGTATCTGCATTCGGTGCAAGCTACATAATACAGACGTCCCATCTTGCGTGAAATGCTGACACAAAAGAAATGCAGATACGACAGAGGTAGACGCAACCGACGAAATATCTAGGGACTGTAATGAAATGCGAAAATCCAGAGCTCTAGCATCATAGAGCGAGCGATCCACACATCGGCTACAGACCGATCAGCCGATCCTAGTCGATTAATCGGTCCAATTGAATTTAGCTGTTTTAGAACTAATGCAGGCGGGAGTGGGGCACCTTTATAAGGCTTTTTTCTCAAATTTTTAAAAGGAACTGAACCTTATAGTGATATAATTGAGCTCCACAAATCCATTTTGAAACTTAATTGCAATACTATGAGGTCTAATTCCATTTAAAAATAAAAGAAATAGGTCTAATTCAAAGGTGTCCTAATTCAAAAGTGCCCCAATTCCCCCTATTCTATTACCCACCTGATAATTTAACACATAAAAATAGAGCTACCAGAGCAAAAAAAAAAAAAATGAAAATGTTAAAGTTTAGTACAGGACTGTACTAAAATAAATCGTGGAAGATATTTTAGAATTTGTGAGTAGTTAATCAAGAAACTGCTTAAAATTAATTTAAAGAAAAAAATAGATTTTTTTTATTGTATTTAAATAACAATGCCTAGAATTACTTTAAATATTCACGAAAATTCGTATCACTCGACTTTTTTTTCTATACCTAGAGCTTAGCCATATGGCTTAACTGCTCTAATTACTTTTCAAATATGATTTTTTGTAAAAACTTAACTTAGGATTGAATTAATAAGAATTAATGACATACTAAATTCTCAAAAATCAATAAAATTGACCGTTATTTAACCCTCTAACGCTGTTTTTTTTAATATGCGAAAAAAAAGTTCTAAAACAATGTTTTCTAGGATAATTATGATCCAATAAAGTCGAAAAAACTATCCATTCTTCATTATCTCTTTTAGTTAAGGCGCTAGGTGAGAAAATATAAAAAATTTTTGAAACTTTTTGCTTCTAAAATTCACATTTTTAGTTTTTTCAAATTTTTTAAATAAAATATACAAAGTAGAATGATATATCTTTCAGTAAAAAATAAATTTATTTTAGTCAGATAACTTTAAATTGGCTTTTTTTATGGAAATTGGAAATGAGTTTTTTTGCACTAATATTTTTTGTTACTTTTTCTCTGACCTGTCACACAAAACTGGGAATAGCAACAAAACGAAGAGTCAAAATGAGTTCAAACTTTCAAGAGATGTTTATAAGACTATTACCGAGGACACTATAGCACTTTTAAATAAATAAAACCTTTATTGTCGCTGTAAATGTGATTTTTGTGAAGACCGCCTGGAGGCGGTCTTACCCGTTAGAGGGTTAAGATTTTGAGACCTTCACGAACTGGGCTAAACCTCTAGTCTGAAGACCGCTTTAATGATCTTATGGCTCCTTTTATGATTTACAATGCACATATTAGAACTATTAAAAAAGGTGACAAATATTCCCAGATTTGCGAAATGCTTTAAGATAGGAAAATTTCGCAAAATTTATTCAATTTCACTTTTAATTTATTAAAATTATCTGGTTTAGAACATGAGCTCTTGAAACAGATCTTATATACACATGTAAAATCGTAAAGTCAGAAAACAATGATTTTATTTATTCCAATGCGTAATTTCCTTTTTAGTTTAAGGGCTCACAAACGATTTAAACCGATTTAGAAATCGGTTTAAACTTAACATAATCGAATTTGAGATATAAGTTAGTAAACAATATATAACCGATTATACCCAACTTTAACCATTTCAAACTTATCAGAAATTTCAAGGCCCTTTCAATGAACTCAAACATGCCAAAATCTGATAAGAAATATGTTGCCTAATGCTTTTATTAACTTTTTATTGAAAAAAATATTTGGAATTAGTCAAAACAATGTCATTGTGGGTTCGTTTATCGCGCGAGATAACAATAAAAAATCTCACGGCGCTTTTCAGGGATATTCCAATAAAAATAAAGGATGACTGAAGGAAAGTTCCCAGAAGGTTCAAAGTCGCTGCACGTGGGGCCCGGGATTATGCACATTTTCGGGACCAAAGAAACTAGATGAAATGGCTTTATGCACCCAGAAATTTGCATAAGCTCAGGATATTTATCTCGAATAAGTTACAGAAACGCCGCGATATAGGGTGAAAGGAACGTCTATTGACACTTTAAGAACTCGTGTCAGAACCTATTGACACCCTACTCTGTACCATTTAGGATATGAAATTTGAATATATCTGTTTACAGTAAAAGGTATATTACAGAAAAAATGTTATATTACTTATATTTTACTAGATACATTAAATAATTTTCAACATTTTGACAAAAGTGTCAATAGGGGTTCCCTGTCGAACAGACGTTCCTCCGACCCTATGCAAAATTTTTTAGCGTTAGTTTCTTGGGTTATTTTTAACGCTAAAGGTTCATGAAGAGCGTTTGAAAATTATCGCGTAAAAAGATATGCATTCACTTAGGGATATTTCAAAAATGAACTCCCGTTGGTAGGCAAACGTGCATAAATATGTGTGCATATAATTCCTTCTCAGCTAGGTTTTTTAGGACAATCTGTTCTTCCGGTGAGGGTCGGAATCTGTTGATCAAATCCGATGAGTCAAATACACAATTCTACCAGAGCTTTCGACACTTATCGTGTCTTCATCAATGGTTCTTGAGGTTCTTGGTTTGCATTTTTGGTACGTTGGTACACTGAGAAAAAAAAAGAGGGTGCGATTAACTTTTTTTCCTCATAACTAACACTTTTTAGGTGAAAAAATATATTAACATTTTTTAATGTTAATTTTACACCTCTTTAAGGGTAAAATTAACCTGAACAACGGCAACTTTAACCCCCAATACACCTAAAAAGGGTAATATTTACAGCGATTTTGGATCAATACTGCAGGGTAAAATTAACATTTCCGGAATGTTATTTTAACTTTTTCTGATTTCTCTCAGTGTACTTCCAGTCCGTTCGCTATGTATGAAAGAAAGAAGAAAATTCGCTCCTAACCAAATTATAAAAAACTGATGCATGAAAAAGTAGAGGAATTAGTGACAAAAATCCTAAAGAAAAAACCAACTAAGAACTACTGAGGAAGACACGATAAGTGTGGAAAGTTCTAGTGAAACTGTGTGTTTTATTCATAGGATTTGATCAACAGATTCCAATTCTCACCGGAAGGACAGATTGTCCTAAAAAATCTAGCTATATTCCACAACCGTCGGTTATCCTTTTATACAGTTATCCCTTCTCAGGTACATGATCCTGCATTACATGATCCCGGAACCCCATGTATCTCTAACTGATTGTCCTTTAGATCTTGTAACGCACGCAGACGGTCAGACTATACAAAAACTTTATAAGAATTAGAAATACGTCAAAGGGTCCTCAATCTTATTGGTTATGAAAGCTGAAGTACAGGAACGCAAAAATTGTCGTTTTTTAATAACATCGGTAGTCCTAAATCGTCATTAGTTTCATGCTAAACGTATAAAGCGAACTAACACTATGAAATTAGTACAGCACTGTACTAAAAAAATTTTTTGAATTATTACAATTTATTGAAAATCACGAACGAAAATTAATAATTTTGCGAAGCTTTTTTTTGTCAAAATGAAACACAAAACATAAAAACAACTAATATTATTAAAACAGTTTCTATTTATTGAACGAAAAGAAAACTTATAGAATTTATTGATCTGCAGTAATAATTTAAGCAGTATAACATGCACTTGTCTACATTGAACAGTCTGCTGTCATTACACATTTGACGTACATGAATTTGTTTTGCATCACTTTTCAATATGTCTGATTTTCTTACATATGCGACATATCAAGAATTGTTAAGCCATTTCATAAAACTTTTAATTTTAAATTAAACATTTTAAAATTAAGTGTTCCTCTTTTATTTATATTTATAACACTTGGTTTCCTTATTAGACAATTGCCTTGAAACAAGATTTCGTTATGAACGTGATCATTTAACCAACACTTTCAGTTTAGAATTTCCAAATTGCGATGATAAATGCAAATCTCTTGCGAAAATTGGTACTGAATGCAGAAGAATGAGGAAATGAAAACTCTAGCAATTTGTTGAGCATTGAAAAGGTGAAAATTTATCCAAGAGGAAAGTAACTTTTCTGTATGTCTTTTGCTATGTTTTTTGATTTTTTTTTCTACACTTTCTCAACCACGAAAAAAACCATCCTCATTGTTGAATTGTGTTGTTTCTCTGGGTTTTGTTTGTCTAGTGAAAAACAAACTTTTACCCCCAACCCCCCATTGGAAAATCCCAGAGACGATTGGGGAAAAAAGCAAAAAAAAAAGAGCCCGTGATAAGATAAAGGTGGTGTGATAAAAAAAAGAGACAAAATCAATCCTTGGGAATCAGGAGAGAAGAATGTGAAAAGCAAGTGGAAAAAGCTCATGAGGAGAAAGTTTGAGTTGGGCGAGAAGGAAGGAAAAAAAAAAAGAAAGCGAACAAAGTCAAGTGAATATAAACAATGAATAACAATTTTCGTGACATGGAAATGTGTTTAAGTAAATGGCGAAATGGTGAATAAATTTCTATTCTCATGTGGATGGGAAAACAGTAGAGTGAAAATTCCATAGAAAAGTGCGAGAATTCCATTTTAAAGTTTTACCCATGGAGTGGTGAGAGACTTTCGCGGATGCACACTGTGTGTCTGTTTTGTGTTGATGCTCAGTTTCTGACTTGGGAGGCAACATAGAGAAAAAAAATCCAACCCCTCAGCCTCCAACAGTTTGAACAAATCCAACAAATTGACAACTTTATACTTTGCCCAGAATATATTTTCCATGTATTTTCTTTATTCACTGCAAACACTGGGAAAAATTCTCTTCCATCATCATTTGCCCTTTCACACTTCATCTTTCGAGGTCTGCCACACAATTTGCAATCTCTTCACTCGATTTTTTAAATTTACTCACTCAATTGTATTCCTTTATTTCAAAAGTAATAATTACTTAGATTCCAGGAAAATATTTGAAAGTCTTCCAAGCTTTTATTAAAACATTGATTAGAATCCAAGATATTAATTATAAGGAATTGCATAAACTAATATGTTGCGAATGTAAGAAGGTTGGACACTTTGAAAATGAATGCAAAGCAAATTGATTTGCGCTAAATGTGCATGAACAAGAAACAGTGTAACAGTGATAACAAAACTGCGTTTGCTGTTTTCGATGTCTGAAATTCTAAAGCAATCTTTTCTCTTAATGATTTATCTTTCTTTTTGCGTTATCAAAATATTACAAAATAATTCAGTTAGGTAAATGTGATATTCAGTTAGAATTTCAATATTTTTAGTTCAAATCTTTTGATCTAGGCTCAAATATTTTGCCTATGTTTCTTATGGAGATTCTTTTCCAATATTAGTCCTAGAGGGGCTTCAGACCTAAAGCTTAGCCATATGGATTATCTTATCTAATTCTTTATCTTGATCTTAATTTTGACTTGTTGCGAGCGCAACATATTTAAATTTAAAACTGTGGAGTGTGTTGCCCTGCTGAGGCGACGAGGGCGCTAGCGACGAGGAGAGGAGGTAGAAAAATCAGCAGCAGCTGATAAGTAAAAGAGCGCCAATCGTTCTCTTTCACCACTGACCGCCGAGGAGGCAACATCAATCACCTCGCCCATCTCCACCAGCCCAATCCCCAGCAGCAACACCATCATCACCACCAAGCATTGAAGCCACTGAAGCCACCGGGAGCCCCCAAGAACACCAAGCCCAATGCTGAGCTTTCCGGAGTAACCTCTGCCACATCCACCTCTCCCAAATTCCCATCTCAACCTCCGTGGGAGTGTTCTCACCGGAGAACACAGGGGAGTGTGGGACATAGTCCTTGCCCCGAACGTGGGACCTGAAGGAAGGAAGGAACGGAGGGAATAGAAGGGACGAATAAAAGATTTTTCCCAACATTTTGGCGCCCGACGCAAAAGGAAATCGTGAGTAGATTTTCAAGTTTATCCCATGGTTAATTTGCCGGTTCCCCAGAGTTCATTGACCTCTTATCAGTGCATTTTTGGTGATTTTTGCAACTCATTAGGAGTGAATGCGATTGACCTAACGGTGGGGTAATAAAAAATTTGGCGCGTGGAAGAGAATGTTAATTTGTTACTTGTCGTCGTGTAATTTATTCCGTATAATATTCTTTGTAATTTTCCGTTGGAGATTTTTTTTTTCTTTCGTGATTTATATCTCCATTGGGTGTAGTTTTCTGGATTTTTCATCCATTTTCTCTGGAATAGGAGTGTATTAGGATATTTTTCTTTCTTTTTTTCCCTTTTTGGGAGATTTTTTTTTCTTTTTTCGGCTATTTTTACCCTCTTTTGGGGAGTTCTCTGTTAGAAATGGAGGATTTCAATCCAAAATTTCTCTCAGAAGAACAACTGGATTGGGAATTACAGGCCAGGGGAATTAAATGGCCAGCTTCATTAGAAGAAGCCCGCGATCTTTTAAAGGTTGCTATTGCTGGCGGAAACCCTTTATTTCCCGTTGAAGGCGATGCTAAAAAAATTAGGGATGACACCTTACAAGTTATTAAAAAATTTAGAGAGCAAGTAGGGAATATCGAGGTCCTTTTTTCGAAGCAAGCTGAGATTTTCACAATGTTTCAGCACATCGAAAATAAATTAAAATTCACATCAGACCCTCGAGATCCCAAAAATGCCCTTTATGGTCCTGCTCTTGCTGAACTTGCAAATTTTAGGCAACAGTTCAGGGAACAGTTGAAGAATTATGCTGCCTCGGGAAAAGTGGGGGGTGCTATTCCTCGTCCTGCTTCACCTGTCCAAAAGACTAAACGTCTTAAAAGCCCAAAAAAGTCCCTATTTTCGGACTGTTATGTTCAGGAGAAGAAGAAGGTACCATTTGAGAAGCCCACATCTAAACTTTCTGCCTCCAGTGAGTCCTTTGTCCCAGAATTTCTTAAGCACCCACATCTGAACCTTTCGCAAGACCGTAGGGATACTTTCGACATCCCAAATATTGGATCCACGGTGTCTCAACCTCAAGATAGGCCCCAATCCCAATTTGTTACGGTTGAGCAATTTAATGTTCAGAATGCTCAAATAAAAGGTCTTGAGAATATCCTGAAAAATATTCAGGATTCGATGGAGCAATTGAGACTCTCATGTGCTGGTAGAAGATTTCGATCCTCCAGCAGATCCAGTTCTGTCCATTCTGGGGAATTTAGGGATTCTCAACCCCAAAATTTGTCACGCCACTACCCGTTTCCTACACCAGCTCCACGTAGATTAAAACCCCTGCAGTTAAAGGACTGGGGAATTAGGTTCTCTGGTGACCGCAAGGGGAAAAAGGCCAAAATCTTCTTGCGGGATGTTGAGAGAATGGCCATGATCCAGGGCGTTTCTCTGCAGGAGGTGGTTTGGTCTATAAGACTCTTACTTTCCGATGGGGCTGAAACGTGGTATGATTCCTTTTCGGAATATCTTTTAAGTTGTACGTGGGAGGAGTTCCGCGAGAAATTTCTAAGTGCTTTTTGCAATCTTGAGAGCGATTTCGCTATTAGGAAGAAAATTGAGGATCGAAAGCAGGGGGTGGGGGAGAATGCAGAAGTCTTTCTTGCATCCATGTTAGCTCTCTTCGAGGAGCTGGATGAAGAAATTTCGGAAGTCGAGAAAGTTCGTCTCATCCGTAGAAATCTCCATTACTCTCTGTCTAATGCTCTTCTTCTATATGAAATCCCAACATTAGCGGAGCTATCCCAAAAATTAAAACTTATTGAGAGGAACCGCTCCTATGCTTTTCTCGATCGTCCCAGAAATGTGCGATTTAATGAGATAGGGAGTTTTCAGGAATCATCCACAAATAATTCAGAGTCCCTGGCCAGGACTTCTGATCAAAGGGGGCGAAGTGGGGGGAACAATTCCTCATCCTGGGGCAATTCCAGGCAATCTGGAAGGGGTGGGGGGAGAAATTCCTCTTCACGTGATAATGGGCGGAATGGGGGGCGAAACACCAATTCTTCCTCAATTCAGAGACAGGGTGGGGGGAGTAACTCATCCAATGGTGCTGAGGGTACTTCTCAATCTTCTAATTCCAATCCTAATTCCAATCTCAATTCCAATTCCAACCCCAATTCACAATCCAGAAAAAATTCTTGTATACATTGTAAGAGCAATTCCCATAATGTTAGAAGTTGCCCAACAAGACCCAAATACCTTTGTTTCAAGTGTGGTAAGATCGGCACTATTTATGGACTTTGTCCAGTTTGTAACCCTCAACAGGGGGAACCCAATGCGACCCAGTAGTAGACAGAGAGTCTGAGGTCGCGGAATCTCCAAAAAACCTCTCTATGGATGATTCCAATGACCAAGATCTCATTTCTTTTGTTGATACCATTAATGTAAATTCAAATACAGTGGGAGATTTAATACAATTTGAGTCAGACAATGAGTCCTTAATTTCTGATGATTCTGTCCCTCCCTCAGAGGTAGAATCCTTTATTATATACCCTAACGGGGAAAATCGTCCCTATATTAAAGTTAAAATTTTTGACATTGAGGAGGCTATGGCTTTATTGGACAGTGGAGCGTCTCAGAGTATATTAGGATGTGGTTGCATGAACTTAGTAAAAATTCTAAAATTAGTCCCAAGAACTTCGAATATCGTTGTGCGTGTAGCCGATGGTTCAACTTATTTATCCACCAAAGTAGTCGATTTAATGATAACTTTCAATGGTAGAACAGAATTGATTCCCACCCTATTAGTCCCTGAAATTTCCATACCCTTTACTTTGGGGATGGATTTTTGGCATGCCTTTGGCATACAACCAGTTTTGTTGAATGCACTTTCAACAGTCCCTGATTCCCAGGATAATCAAATTCTGCTCTCCCAGTCAGAACGACTGGAGTTAGAAAAATCCATCAAAAACTTTTTAATCACTACTGAGGACTTTTTCGGTTGCACGGATATTTTAAAGCACACGATAGATACTGGTGACAACCCTCCCGTAAGGAAACCATCTTATCCTGTCCCATATCATCTTCTTCCCGCAGTGGATATTGAAATTCAGAGACTGGTTAGGATGGGGGTACTTCGGGAGGTTTCTTTTTCTCCATGGAACTCACCTCCTAATATTCAAATGAAGAAATCGGGCAAAATTAGAATTTGCATTGATGCTCGAGGTTTAAATAAAGTAACAATAAGAGATGCTTATGCTATTCCAAATCTTGAAAGCATTATTAATCGTATAGAAAGCTCCAAATATCTATCATCCATTGATCTGAGTGACGCATTCTTGCAAATTCCGCTCGATGAAGAATCTCAGATCAAAACTAGTTTCGCTATCCCAGGACGAAAGATGTACTGCTACAGAAGAATGCCTTTTGGCTTAGTAAATAGTCCTATGACGATGGCGAGACTGATGGATATAGTTATTGGATGCGACTTAGAGCCCAATGTCTTTTGTTTTCTGGACGATATCATTGTTCTCACTCAAGATTTTGAATCCCATTTGAAAATTTTAAATGAGGTCGCTGGTCGTTTGAAAAAAGCCAATCTTTCCATCAACCTGGAGAAGTCTAAATTCTGTATGTCAGAGTTAGACTATCTGGGGTACACTTTAAGCACTCAGGGTCTAAGTACAAACGATGGTAAAGTCCAAGCCATCTGCAATATTCCTGTCCCTAAAACACCCAAGGCATTACGTCAGTTTCTCGGTATGGCAGGATGGTTCAGGCGTTTCATCCCAAATTTTGCGAGTATTTCGGCTCCTTTAACCGACCTTTTAAAAGGTAATCCTTTAAGGATTGAATGGTCTCCGGAGGCCGACCGTGGCTTTTCGGAATTGAAGCAGCTCCTTGTATCTGCCCCTATTTTAAAACTTCCCGACTATTCTCAACCCTTCATAGTGCGTGCTGACGCTAGTGATGTTGGGGCGGGGGGAGTCCTTGTTCAGGGAGTAGGTAATGAGGAAGGAGTTATTTGCTATATTTCGCGAAAGTTCACGGCGGCTGAGCAGAAGTACTCTACTACGGAAAAAGAAGCCTTGGCTTGTCTATTTTGTCTTCGAAGGTTTTCGCAATTCTTGCTTCATACCAAGTTCACTTTGGAGACAGATCATTCTGCACTCCAGTGGATCTTATCCCAGAAGCAAGCCCGTGGTCGTATAGGAAGATGGTTGTTGGAATTTCAGCAATTTGACTTTGACATAGTCCACCGTCCCGGTAAAAGTAACGTGATAGCTGATTTCCTTTCACGGAACGTTAATACCATTTCGACCCGGGAAGATAAATGGTATGCGTCCCTATATGACCAAGTCTCGAAATCCCCGAGCAGCCTTCCGGAGTATAAATTAGAAGACGGCCGGCTTTACAAGTATATCCGCTATAAAACTCCTTTAGGAACTTATAGTTTTAGGTGGAGATGCTGTGTCCCTAAGGGTGAACGTCAGGCCATTTTGCAGAAATACCATGATGATCCCACTTCGGCACATTTCGGGTTCTTTAAAACTTTCCGCAGAATTACGGAATATTTTTATTGGCCTTGCCTTCGCACAGACGTGCGCAATTATATCCGTAAATGCGAAACTTGTAAGAAATCTAAGGCCCCGAATTATGATTTAACACCTCCGATGGGTAATCATGTAGTTGCATCACGTCCCTGGGAACATCTATCAGCCGATTTTATCGGACCTTTAGTACCTAGTACTATGGGCCATCGCTTTATCTTGGTCTTGATCGACAAGCTGACCAAGTATGTCCTTTTATATCCTCTTAGAAATTCTACTGCAAACTCTGTTATCAAAATTTTGTCTCAAAATGTCTTCCCACAGTTCGGAGTCCCTCGTGTCCTTCTGACCGATAATGGTAGTAGTTTCAAATCCGCTCAACTTCAGTCCTTTTTGAGAAATCTCGGTGTTGCCCAATGGTTTACCTCAGGGTATACCCCACAAGCCAATCCTACTGAGAGAGCAAATAGGACTATTGTTACTGCTATCAGGTCGTATATAGGGTCTAAACACACAAATTGGCCAAAATATTTAGCCGAAATAGGGATGGCTATGCGATCCTCGGTACACGACACTACACAATTTTCTCCGTATTACTTAAATTTTGGGCAAAATATGATTTCACATGGGGATGAGTATACGCATTCCGATGCTAATACGATTCCATCGATCGAAGAGAGGATAAAGGAGTTAAAATTGGCCAGACAGAAGGCCATGGATAGGTCGAAGAAATGCCATGAGGCGTCTAAAAAGCGATACGATTTACGTAAGAAGCCGGGTAGATTTTCCGTGGGTGACGTGGTCTACAGGCGATCCTTTGTGTTGTCTGATGCCAATAAAAAGATTCAGGCGAAATTTTGTCCATGGGTGAAGAGCAAGGTGTTGTCCGTTCACGGACAAACTTACGAGTTGGAAGACCTGAACACTCATCGCAAGGCAGTATTCCACCGTAAGGACATCAAGCCAGGTTAAGGGATTTTTGCCAGCAGGACGGATTATTTTTTTGGCAACAATATCGGCATCGTCACTGGAACTTTCTTTTGTATCTAACGTAACTTGATTTTTGTACGGGTGTATGAGCGGGTAACGTAGAGAGACCATATTATTAATTTTATTTAATTTCTATTTCTTGTGAACGGAGAAATTCATAAGTAGGCCATCGTTCATTATGGATAGACCTAAATTAAAATTATGGTCGTTCGCCTTTAGGTGTTCATTTTGATCGAGATGATTGATACAGATATAGCCCAGCCTTATGCTGAAGCGAACTATGTTCGGCTATTTCAATCATCAAACTGTTATCCCCTTTTAAGACACATTGCTAGCAGTGTCCCTTGGGAATTTAAAGTGAGTAGCACTTCTTGCTGTCACTAGTATTTTGATTCGGTATTTCGTCAAGACGACAAAACCAATCAATTTTTATTGGCCAATACTTTAATTATTTTTCTCCTTCGTCAGTTTTGACGTCACATATAATTTCGGACACCTTAATTCGATTATCTATTTTATTTTACTTTTTTTTTCGATTGGGATGCACTGAATTCGGTCGCGATTTGTTTCCCATTTCTCTGCAGTTAGAGGCAGCCACATTTTTCTGATCGGGATGTAGTTTCTCGAGTAAAATTTTATCATGTTCAATATTCGAGGCAATAGGGCAGTGTCGGTGGAAAAAGGGGTTTTCTCTTTGCCCTTCAGGATTTCTCTTTCCCCAACATTGTAATTCGGCTGAGACTCTCCTTCCCGCTTCTACATTTTTACGCGGAATGCTCTTCAGCGGAATAGCTGAAATCCTGATCGGATTATAATGGTGCTGAGGCGGGAGATTTGGGGGGATAAAATCGTGACCATTCGTGTAGAGTAATTCCCTATTAGATCATGTATATTAATGATCCGCCTTGGTGATCGAAATGGGGTGGTCCTTAGTAATAATATCTTATTCTTTTGAAAGTATTTACACACACTTTAAACTTATAGTTAAGTTATTTCGCTGGCGCTAATAATTAGGTCGGCCTATCGATGCGAAATCCTTAACATTTTTGACTTATAACTATTAATTCTAAATTTTATTTTTTTCTCTCGAAATTGTTACTCTCTAATACTACTCATTTTGTTTTGCTCTACTACTTATTAATTGTTATTGTTATTAATGAGATTTGTTATATTTTGTTTTTTTTTGAGATTGTGGCTTATTGCCCCCTGGGGGGTTCGAAATCTTTTTTTTTCTCTTTTTTTTGGTGACCCCGGGGTGTGTGTTGCGAGCGCAACATATTTAAATTTAAAACTGTGGAGTGTGTTGCCCTGCTGAGGCGACGAGGGCGCTAGCGACGAGGAGAGGAGGTAGAAAAATCAGCAGCAGCTGATAAGTAAAAGAGCGCCAATCGTTCTCTTTCACCACTGACCGCCGAGGAGGCAACATCAATCACCTCGCCCATCTCCACCAGCCCAATCCCCAGCAGCAACACCATCATCACCACCAAGCATTGAAGCCACTGAAGCCACCGGGAGCCCCCAAGAACACCAAGCCCAATGCTGAGCTTTCCGGAGTAACCTCTGCCACATCCACCTCTCCCAAATTCCCATCTCAACCTCCGTGGGAGTGTTCTCACCGGAGAACACAGGGGAGTGTGGGACATAGTCCTTGCCCCGAACGTGGGACCTGAAGGAAGGAAGGAACGGAGGGAATAGAAGGGACGAATAAAAGATTTTTCCCAATAGACTTAAGATTGGATATTAAAGGAAAATAATTAATAGGATTTTGCTATACCAATAAAATTGGTTGTAATTTTAAGATTTTGAAGCCTTTGGGAACTATATGTCACGGCGAGAAGAAACGTCATTTCCGCATCTCGTCGCTTTTTATTTGCATTGGTCAAACGATTATCAGTCTCTTGTGTGTGTGTTTTTTTCTAAAATAGCTTGAAAAGCACTTTTCTCGTTCATATAGAGAACTGTGTTTCAAAAAGGTAGAGGAATAAATTTTCTATAAAAATATGTCACCTAGCTATTTTTTTAAATTTACAAAAACCCGTAATAAAGCAAATCAAAATATGATAATATTCCATACCTGGTACTATTTGCCCCAGCATTTTTGAGAATGGTCACAAAATTACCTTTTAGAAAACAGCTCGATAAATGTATTTCCTTACACAATAGAGGAAAATTACTTTCACAAAGTTGTAGAGCAGTAAATTTCCTATAAAACTGCACTAATTAGAAATTTCTGGGGCGCTTGGGTAGTTTGTAAAAAAATAAAATATCCGTTTTATGACTTTTTGCTCCAGTCTCCCCTATAGAGCTCTATTTACGTGTTAAGTTCTAAAACTACCCCTCAAAAGAGAAGGTAGACACGTAACACGTAAGGAGACAGCACACTTTCCCCTACTGGTCTGTGCCCGTCGCCATCTTCGTGTTCTTTACAACCCCTCGGCAAAACTCTGGAAAAGCTCCTTCTCCTGTTATAAGTTTCCAGGTTTCCCTACCTATAATTTAAAGTTAAAAAGGTCGCAAGAGAGAATATTTAGGGGAAGTGCTCATAATTTTGGACAGTCTGCTTATAAGCATCGAAGTTCCAAGTTTGAAGTGCGATATTTTCTATACTAATTGACATTTCTTGTTACTCTCTTTTCAGAAGGGTTGTTTAGAAACTTAGCAAGCTATTTATCGTCTTATTTTTATTAAAATTAGTTTTAATACGTTTAAAAATGAATTGATATGTAGAGGTGACTTTGGCTCTTATTTTGGACAACTTGTTTATTAATTTGTCCAACTTGGCTGTAAATTTGGACAGCTAATCCGCCTCAATAGGATGCCCATTGTTCTTCATTTGATGAACCAATCTTACCAAGTCCTCTTCCTGTTCATGTAAGGGAAACGTAGAATGTCACAAGAAGCCCAGAAACTTTCCATATCATTCATTAAAGTGAGTTGACTTCGGTGCTCCAAGTACGTGCAGATTCGCTCATTCCCTGACCTTTCCGGGAGCCTTTCAAGGCATTTCTCGCTACATCTCTTTCGTAGAGATGATGCTCCTTTGTTTCTCCAGGCATTTGTCCAACCTAGTCACCACAAAAGCTAAAAGTTCACGAAATTTCGTGAGAAAAACACCTGTCCAAAATAAGAATCATCACCTCACTGGTGAATGTCTTAAAAAATTTCCCATTTTTCACACGAAAAATATAATTCACAAGGCAAATCTCACTTCAGGTCAAATGTACAAATCATCAGTAACGTGAATCAACACAATATTCAATGAATATTCAATAATATCATTCAAAAACAGCGAACAAACTTTGTTAGTACTTCACCAAAACTAAATAAGACTGAAGTAAACACGAAGTTCTGTCATATTTCTCGTAAGCAATTGCTCACACTGAATTTTCAACAAAGCAATTTCAACTCAAATCATATTCAAAATTTAACGTATTTAGTGTTAAAATCTTCCAAAAAGAACAAATATTTAGATAGAATTCATTATTCATCAAATATTGGAATAAAAATCCATCATTTTTATCAATTTATTTTTAGTGTCCAATGTTATCCTCAAAGTGTCCAAAATAAGAAACTGGACAAAATTATGAGCATTTCCCCTACCAATAGTCTTATTACCGGCAAGGCAAGGATTAGATGCAATGGATAGGTTTTTAAATCCATAACAAATTTCAAACTGCTTCAATCGGTTTTTAATCGAAAGCTTTTTCATCTAAAATTAATCTCTATTAACTTCTACTACAGGGACAGGTGAGGCTACATTGAAAACGCTATTTTTTCGCATATTTCTAAAGGAAGCTGGACCTAGGCATAATTTAATTTAGACCCTTTATCGTATCTATCTAAATTATATTACGTTAAGGCCAGCTTCCATTAGAAGCATGCGAAAAATAGCGTTTTTAATGTGGCCTCACCTCCTCCTACTCAATTATCGATAAGTTCTGAAATTATATGTAAATCGGTTTAAAACGATTATGGAGCTGTGCGAAGGTAAACGAATTAACAAAATGCGTAAAACTTCGCTAAATTTTCAACATGTTATGCTCTTAAGTGCTTTTCTTTAAAGTAGATGTAAGGGAAGAGCACCAGCGATCGGCAGTGTTCCTCGGATCGTCAAGTTATTGTCATATTGCACCAATTAAAATAAATTTTTAAAAATTATTAGTTACTTTTTACAATTTAATTCTCACAAGAATACAGTGCATTAGTGAAAATTTAATTTATAAAACCAATTTTCCGTGAGACACCTGATTAAATTTGTGACGATCCAAGGTACAGAGTACACAGTAGCAATTACATATATTTTTTTTTATTATTTTTTGTAAAATTTTAAAGTTCAAACGCACAGAGACAATTAAATGGATCACTAATATACCGATTAGCATACACAAAAATACCCAATAGTATTTTGAGGCTTATATTTTCAACTAAATATCGAACATGTCTCTTAACATTCCGATCCAGGGTACTTTTCCCTTATTTCTTTTAAATCTTAATAACTGATATTATAAGATTTTCATTCATTTTGTGATTAAAAAAAAACGGACTTGGCTCACAAAAATTGGTTTCAATATTTTCATATCATCACATTCTTTCATTGGCTGAAGCTGAGAAGCCTTATCAAAACCTTAACCAATAAGGGAATGCGATGAAACCGATGAAACTAAAGTAATTTAAATTAATATTAAATATTATTAATTAAGTGTAAAGAAATTTACTTTTTTATTAAATTTTTCGAGTTAATTTTTGTCCAAAAAGTTGCAGTCATAAAAGTATTTGGAAGGGCAATAAAGGAAATGCGAAAATCTCCGAGTCTAACCTTGGCTTTTGAATTTTTAAAGCACTCAAATTTGCTGGGGAGAATCAATGAAGAAAGTGACTAAAACCACCACTTACAGGAAACACCTTGAGGATTTTCCTTTCTCATGGAATAACCCTAGGGATTTTCTTCCCCTTGGTTTTAGCGTGTCTTTTGTTTATGCAAATTTCGAGGGAGCTTCACATGGAAGATTCTAGCTGTACATCTCATCACTTGCGTTTTACCATAAGCTTAGACATGGGTTAATGCTCAGGATAAAAAAGGAATACTATTTCTGGTTTATCTTGCAGACAAATTGCTATCGAGAAGTTCAGTGGAAATTGAGTGGTTATGACAGTTATGATATTGAGTGCGATGACTTAGTAAAGTTAGGTTAATAGAGCTAATTCAATTGTGATAAGAGCCTTGATTTACCAATTCATTCATTCAAGGATATAGAAATTCTACGAATTATGTAGAACATTCTGAAAGTTTAATGCTCAGTGGAAATTTACATATCATCGATATTCAAATAATTTAGATAACCTTATGTGCTACGGTTTTATATCACACACTGGAAAATATGGCAAGAAATCATGGTGAAGAGTGTATTGGCAATAAGTAAAATTAGAAAGTTCATATTTCCTGGAGTGCTTTCTCATCATCTTGTTCAGCTTTTCTTCCCTCATCTGTTTCAAGTAACATTTCACATCGTCAACTCGTGTTTGTTGAAGGAACACATTCAATCATTAAAGAGTCGTCTAATGTTTCATTCACGTTCAGTTCCAACAACCATGATAAATTCTCAACAATAGATAATACCATACCCTACAATTGCTACGTCTCACACTCCCGCCCCCATTCAAAATCATCCCCCTTTTCGCTTTTCCAAGTCTCTGGAAAATACATTTGATGGAACACATGATACTCTTCCGGATACAATAATCAGATATGAGTGAATTTAATTGGAAGAAGAATAACTTTAATCTGATCTATTAATAAAGTAAAGCTCTCTCAATCACCCTCACACCATCAATCTGTACGAATCAAACAACTGTTGCAAGCAGCACATGAGAAAAGTTTAAGAGGAAGTCGATAGGGTTGGTCAGGGTGGAAAAGCTTGAGTTGCTTCTCACATATACAGCTCTATCGACTTCAGAATAGAATAATGGGGTCATTATATTGAAAAAGGTTGATAATAAATTCATATCAGGTCTTTCAACACTTGATTTTTACTGTCTTTCTTTTTGCTGCATCTTATTTATTGAACGACAAAAAAATGTTTCTTTTTAGAACATGCTTCAGATTTAGTACAAATTCTTAGTTTGTATTTTTGTCCGCATTTAGTACTTTTGTAACATAAAAGAATTTTTTTTTAAATTTATTTTATTATAGTTTTGGCTTTTTGAAGCAAAATGTTTTTGTAGTAAAGTAATTGCTTTAGTACTTGCATGTACTAAATAATTTAGATTTCTTTCGTATATTTAACGTAATATACCGAAATCAAATATTTCTTACAGTAATTACAATCTATTTATTAACAAGATATCAGAAGAATATAAAAAAAACTTACACTACACTGCTGGCAATAATCATAGCTCCACTTTTTCATACTGGAAAAACTTTGAAAAAAATTTTTTTTGGAAAAAAATAAAAATATCATTTGAAGGTATTTTCAAACCAATATGAAAAATTGCCATTTGAATTTCATATCGTTAGAACTGTGAGTACTGTGATAGAATCTTTATCAAAATGGCGATTTTCGGGTGGCAATAATTATAGCTCCACTCAATAAATTTGGCTTCAGGGTATTTATTTTCAATCAGTGAAGGTAAATATCTTTTAGTAATTCAATTAGTAACTTTATTAAGCTAATTAGAATCATTTTTATAAAGTTTTTCATGAATTTTGCTGAAATTTTGTAAGAAAAATGTTTAATGAACAAAAATAAGGGATTAATTAAGGTCTTGAAAGGGATGAAAATTGACAACCAAAAAATTTCCATAAAAATGACAAGATCCTATCACCTTTCATCCGAATTTGTCCATATTGCCGACATATATGCATTTAAAACCACTTCCAGAGCTAAAAATCTCCTTTTGTTAGAGGCAAAAGTGTTCAATTTTCCGTGTTACAGTAGAAAAAAACAAGTTTTCTACCGAAATTTGATGTAAAACAATGCTGACTGCTTAGTCTCATCATGTTCTGTTGATCCTGCCCCAAAACAGAATTCCAAGTGACTAAGGTGGTCTTTAGAATAATGAAATAAAAAAATATCAAAAAGAAGCTTATTGCAGTTTGATGAACAGAAGGTGTTTTACCTAATTTAAGTGGTACAAAATTATGTTTTTCGACTAAAAAAATTGATAGGTTTTGTCTTAACTTGTTTTCTGTCTGAAAAAATAATTTTAAACCACTTAAATGACGTAAAATACTTTTTATTCATCAAACTGCAATGAGCTTCTTTTTGATAATTTTTTATCTCATTATTCTGAAGACCACCTTAGTCACTTGGAATTCTGTTTTGGGGCAGGATCAACAGAACATGATGAGACTAAGCAGTCAGCATTGTCTTACATCAAATTTCGGTAGAAAACTTGTTTTTTCGACTGTAACGCGGAAAATTGCACACTTTTGCCTCTAACAAAAGGAGATTTTTAGCCCTGGAAGTGGTTTTAAATGCATATATGTCGGCAATATGGACAAATTCGGATGAAAGGTGATAGGATCTTGTCATTTTTATGGAAATTTTTTGGTTGTCAATTTTCATCCCTTTCAAGACCTTAATTAATCCCTTATTTTTGTTCATTAAACATTTTTCTTACAAAATTTCAGCAAAATTCATGAAAAACTTTATAAAAATGATTCTAATTAGCTTAATAAAGTTACTAATTGAATTACTAAAAGATATTTACCTTCACTGATTGAAAATAAATACCCTGAAGCCAAATTTATTGAGTGGAGCTATAATTATTGCCACCCGAAAATCGCCATTTTGATAAAGATTCTATCACAGTACTCACAGTTCTAACGATATGAAATTCAAATGGCAATTTTTCATATTGGTTTGAAAATACCTTCAAATGATATTTTTATTTTTTTTCCAAAAAAAATTTTTTTCAAAGTTTTTCCAGTATGAAAAAGTGGAGCTATGATTATTGCCAGCAGTGTATATACTTTATATAATTTCTATAGTTTTTGTTCTAAACTCATTAAAATACGAATACCTCCAAAGCAGGCATACCATATTCCCAGATTCTTTAATAATATTTTTTGAATATTTTTTAAGTGCTCTGGAAACATTCAAATTCCAATCATGAGCATACAAGCGTGTACTAAATTTTAATTTTATAATCTTAAAAGAGCAAACCACATTTTTATTTAATTCTCTATATATTAAAAAATTGTAATATTTTTATAACTTTCATTTTCCACATAAATATTTAAAATTTCTGCTGAATAATTTTAGTACATATATGTGCTAATTTGTCTTTATACGTTCAAAGACATTAACACAAAGCGTTGAAGGCGATAAAAAAAATTTTTCAAGATCTAACGCTTTAAAATCTTAAATTTATTTAAAATCCTAAAATTCAGACTCACTTTATCCTCTTAAGTGTTAATATCTAGTCTTTATACCTTTAAAAATAGAATATTTTAGTACACTCTCATACTAATGCTTTTTTCCTTTTATAAATTTAAATATAGTGACGCGATTATTCATCTCTTGAGAAAGTAACACGTGTTATTTGTCATTCACATTAAATAATAATTTAAAAAAAGTGCTTCACATTTAGTACAATATAGGGTAAGAGTGCCAAATTCCGGCCAGCTTTCAATTTCAGCCATATTTTTTGTTCCTCGAATTTCCATGAATTTTTAGTTTTTGCATTCTCTTGAGATTGTACAATGCAAAAAAATAACAAAAAATGTCGCTTCGACGAGCAAAATGATCTGAAAAAGACATTGAAAGAATTCTGGAAGGGCAAGGAATTATGAGAAGGAAGGTGGCCGAAATAGACCACCAATGCTACTTATGTCTACATTTTTATTCATTTTAAAATATATTAAGTACGATTTTAGAAAAAATAAAGACAGTAAACTGTCTGCAAGGTTCCAAGTAACACTCCTTATAAAAGAATAACACAAATATTCAATTTTTATTAACAATATTACATTTCAAACTTGAGACTTTGTCGCTTGCACGCAACTATGCCGAAATTTGGTACACTCACCCTACAGGTTTATTTTCTTTGTTTTCAACGGGTTTTTTATGAACAAAAATTTTTAAACTTTGCTTTCCAATATGTTCCACTTGCCGTAAATGCGAATATCGGCATATAGGTAGTAGAAAATGAGTTTTAGAACAAACCTGTGCTAAATATTTTGCTATTTTCTTACAGATTATAGGACAAATGCTTTTAAATCTGCAATTTTAATCATTCATAAAAAAAAATGAAAATTTCGGCTTTGAACTACTGAGTTTAGTACAGAAATGTTCTAAAACTCTTTAATAATCTTTTATAAATTTCCTGTAATGGACATTTATTGGAAAAACTATTTGACGAAACGAAGCACTTTTAGTGTGTGTGTCTTAATCCAGTAAGACCATAAAAAATTATTGAGAAATTGTCCTAGGATTATCTTGCCCGCCCCTTCCCTACAGGGTAACAACGTAGTACAGGGCTTTTTGCTTTCAATCCTTACAATCGTTCCAATGTAGAAATGAAAAATCTGGTAGATGTGGCAAGAATAAAAATCTTAAAGTCCTTCTTTCATTCACCGCATTGGCGAGATGAGGACAAAACCATAAGAAAGGAAGATGAAATAAAATTCTGAGCATTTTTTCTTCACATTCCCCATCTCGTCAGCCTCATTTTCTGTGCCACTTAGAAAATCCCTTCAACAAAAGTACAACAATATGTCGTCACCAGAAAACTAGAACACCAATGGGTTGGGTTGAAGCCATAATGAACTTTCTAGCCGTAGGGATGGTCCTTTTATCCATTTTACCCTTCCATCACCATTTTCCTCCATCCCCCCTCAACCCCATCTGTTCCACAGTCAACCACACAAAAAGCCCAACCAATTTTATATATATAGGAGAATCATCCCCATATCCAACTTTAGGGGTGTCTGAATATATTTTGGTCACTCCATCAAGAGTTGACCAGAAGCCAAAACCCCAACAACAGAATGCCAAACCATCCATGCAATTTTTCCCGATCTCTCGCACCCAACACATGGAAATCTAATAATGATCTTGTTGCCAGAATAGAAAAGCTTAATGAACCATAAATACGGATTAAGTGCCACATTTATAAATTTGTTCTTTCTACACTGTATTATGTCCAGACGACCTAAAACTCATATCATTGCCTGGTCTCATCTGACAGTGAAGCCATTAGAACAGAAGCATTTTGTGAAATTTCACTTCAAGGAAGTTATTACTGAAATTTCAATAGATATCATGAAAGTTTCTTTAATCGATGACTATGAACTCAGTGGAGTCTGTAGAGAACGTTTTACGGAAATCCAATTAATTTTTATGGCCAATTTAATGATTAAATTAATTTACAAAACTAAGCTTTATTTAAAAGTTTTACGAGATATCTACACGATGTTAATACGGCGACATTACAAAGAAAAAAATTGACAACCGTTTGGTCCGCTGCGGGGCGCTGTTTTCTCCCGTGAGTGGCGCTGATGACTGTTCTCAATTTTGAATTCTTAAGCTGTTATTTCAAAAATTGAATTACCTTACTAAAACTTCAAATTTCTCTAAGCTTTTGTTCATTTTGTCATTCATAATGAAATAGTCAATAAACAAAAGCTCTCAAAGCTTTTTAACTGTAACCATTTCATAAATCTCTTTAAAGAATTTGTTATTGCATAACTGACGAAATATATTTGCGGAAAATTTCAAAACAGCTGATGCTTATTTTGAGGATTTAAGGACAAAATTTAATGATAGCGTCAGTGTACAGCATCAATAAGAACCCAACCCAATTCCAAAGTAGCTATAAAATGGACCAATGTCGACGCCTGTTGTCGTCAGTTTGGCATAAAATAGAGACGTTGCGTGGTGAGAGGGTGTCGAAAAAAGTCAAAGAAGGGCGGTTATGGAATGTCCTGGGGCATCAAAGAAAGACATCATAGAACAAGGGGACTTAAAGAAAACGACGTACACACCACAACCGATAATTAGGAAGGCGAAGTTGTGGCTTTTCTGACACATTACCATTAAATTATCAAATACATAATTCATTCTCTCTGCTTCGGCTTTTATTACATTTTCTGATCGATCAAAACACGAGAAGGGGGAAAATTACTGCCCGCCCCTAAATTGATTGGGCGATGTTTTCTTTTTTTTTTTTTGTTCTTCCCCAAGAATAAGAAAATTCACTCTCGTCTGGTCACTTATTCTAACATGAAGTAGTTTGGCCTCATTTCACAACATTTTCCATAATTATTGCACTTTTCCTGTTAAGCCACTTTCCTCGCAATCCTTTTCAACCATCTATACTCTGTTACCAATATTAATAGCATTTAGAAATGCTCACATATTTATGTATTACATTTGTAATACTTCTCATAATTAATTGCATATTCCTCTTATGCTATGTAGAAGTACTTGCAGTATTGTTTTCATTGAATATTTATGAGATCGAACTACTTTAACATGCTTTGCCAGGCGCTTTACTTGTAATATGAAATAGAAAGAAAACGCGATACTCAAATTGTAAGTGGGATACATAAAAATGCAAGAGATCACTGACATGCTGATAATATTCGAATAAGGTTATGTAGAACATAGGTTTGACATTACAGTTGACAATGTAATGTGTAATGTGACATTTTGGATCACTTATAGACAGTCGATCTTAATCTTTTTCTTTAACCTAAAATTGTTTAATCCTAAATTTACTAAAATTTGAACAACGTATTAGGTATTTCTTAAGAAAACATATGTTAGAAAAATGGCATAAAATTGGCTTTAAAATGCATGATAGCTCTTACAAACAATTAAAGCAAGTAGATGAAAGTTTCATCTAAACAATGATATGAAAATTTTTGAATTCAGTGCAATATTTCCGCTAAAAATGAAGCGTACATAAGTGGAAAAAGTTTATACATAGCTGAACAAACCAGGCCAAATGTGTAAAAATTGCCACTAAATTTTAATTGTTCTCTAAAAGAAAATCTAAGGATTTTCAGGAATTCTATGAGGTGGAATTATAATATTAATATTTAAGGGATCTTTTTGACTTAGCGGTATTATTGATTAGGTTTGTGTAGTGTTCAGTAAAATATTTTAAATTTTGAACATCATTTTCCATACAAAGCTGCATAAGTTTCCTCTAAGTAAGACTGGCTTCAGACCTAAAGTTTAGTTCCCTATGGTCTAAAAATTCAAAGTTGCAACCAATTTTATTGTTTTTTTTTAATTTAAAGAATAACTTGGCCATGTTGCCCAATCTTAAGTGGTAATTTTCTAAAAAATCTTGATTGATAAGAAATTAGAGAAGTTAAGCCACATAGCTAAGCCTTAGGCCTGAAGCCCATATAACTTTCGTCAGAGTTCGGAATGTTCAAGAAAATTATTTGTACGTTGGTGCAGATTTAAATAGGGTTATGCCCTTGCACAACAGTCAATTGCATAATGTTAATTCTGCAGTATGTAGAAACCATAAGAAAACATGTCAAAATTCCAACAAAAGGCAATATTTGACGAAAATGGTTTCCAAAGTGTAGAGGCCTTAAAATAAATAAGGTAACATGCCACTTAGATTGTGATGTCTGCCCTTAGCAATGCTAAAAAACGAATTCAAAAATGGAAATAGGACATTGTTGTTCCAAAGACATATGTCGTGCAAAATGAGTGAAATTTTCAAACTGTCTTGTACAGTTAACAAAAGTTATCTGTAGCTCACAAATTTGTTTAGAAATTATTAATGAAAGTTGTTCGTAAAGATTTGTAAAGGGTCTGGCCTATTTGACAGTGGGCGGAGCCTTTAAAACCTCTTTTCACACATATTGTATTACAGTGATTTACTCTAGAAATTCAGTTGTTTACCCTAATTCTATAATAAAAAAAAGTAAATGAAAATTCCAGTTAGTAGTAGTTTTGAAGGGGGTGTGGCCTATAAGTTACATGAGCGGGATATTACAATTTTTACTATGTATAGAAAAATTTTTACCTTTTATGGCGTCTACACACTTGAAGCAATTTTCGTCAAAAATTGCTTTTTTATTAAATTCTGACGTTTCTGCCTACAAAGAAAGGGAAAATTTTCTTTAAAAAAGACATTTTTTAAAAAAAATTGCCCCTAGTTTGTAGAGGTCATTAAAGACCTTCTATTAAAAAAGAATTAAAACATTTTGCTAAGTTAATAACTATGATCACATGTGTACCAATAACAGACAAAATAGTTTTTATACCAAGATCAGAACACGCGAAAGCGAAAAAAAATTGCAATGAGAAACTTTTGAGATATGATGAGGCCCAAACAACAACAAAATGACTAAGGATTAAATGAAATCTAGGGGCCAAATTATGAGAGATATCCACTTAGGGTTCTTATGGGATAATCAATAGAGCAAACAGTTCTCCTACTTTAATTCAAGTCGATTTCCTTAAATATGAACGTTTGGGTGACGTGTTTAAATGACATTTCTCAATCCCCGTCTGACAGATTGTAAGGGGCCCACTGAACACCTAGCTATAGCCTTTATTTTAGACCTTAACGCTAATACACTGAGAAAAAAGAAGGTGCGATTAACATTTTTTCCTCAGAACTTTAACACTTTTTACGTGTAAAAATACATCAATATTTTTTAATGTTAATTTTACACCTTATTCAGGGTAAAATTAACATGAAAAAGGGTAACTTTAACCCCCATTACACCTAAAAAGCGTAATATTTACACCGATTTTGGATCAATACTGCAGAGTAAAATTAACATTTCCGGAATGTTATTTTGACTTTTTCGGATTTCTCTCAGTGTACCCAAACTATAGGGCTTAATTTAAGGCCTGGATTTTTCACGAACATAAATAGCGGACGAATTAAATTGCCTCTGACACCCTCTCTTTTAAATTCGAAATATTTCAGAAACAGTAGGAGCAACAACCACAGTAATATGTTTTGTTCAACCACTGATAACAATTAAACACTTTCCATAAAAAATATCGTGTAAAAAACAATCCCCTCCCTCTACCACAAAAATATCATCGAAAAATAAATAAAAACACGCATTGTAGGTTTGCAATTTATGTAATGATACCACTGCCCAGAAAAGCTATGTAAGCCATTGTGAAGAGGCATCGACCTCGAGGCAGATCTAGGACAAAGTGGCTGAATTAAATTCAGAATCTTGCCTTGGAGCGCCTTGAGATCGAATCCGAACATCTTCCTGAAGTGGCGAAGGATCATCAGGCGTAGGCTGCTAAACGGGATGTCATGGGCCCGCGACCCTAATAGGGATAAACGGTTCATGACGATGATACCAGTGCATTTTTCTCTTACACTGAGAAAAAAAAGAGGCTGCGATTACCTTTTTTTCGTCATTACTTTAACTCTTTTTGGGTGTAAAAATATATCAACATTTTTTAATGTTAATTTTACACCTTTTTAGGGCAAAATCAACATGAAAGAAGGGTAATTTTAACCCATAATATACATAAAAAGGGTATTATTTACACCGTTTTCGGATCAATACTGCAGGGTAAAATTAACATTTCCGGAATGTTATTTTAACTTTTTCGGATTTCTCTCAGTCAGTGTAACATACTGCAGCGTCGGAAAATTCATATTAAAAAAAACACGTGAATTTCACTAAAATTACAGATACTATTTTCTTAGTTCCGATATTCGACGCTACGAGCGTAGCAGTGTCTTTCACATATATTTGACAAGGGGTATTTTCTATGCGGAATTCTTAAAAGTAAGATGTGAAACACAGGGGTTAATTCAAACTTTATTAAAGCGTAACTGCTCAAACGGATCTTCAAATGTGAACCATATTTTCAAAAACCGGTTTTAATTCAGACTCCGAGAAAAACTTCCTTCACAAAAACCTCAAATTTTACATTTTGAATTCAACCGTCATTTAAAATTTGAAGAGTTCATATTTAAAGAACCCAGTGAACATGCTGAGTCGCTCAGCAAAAATATGCTAAGCGGTAAGCAGTTCTAGTACAAAAAGTGCTAACCAAATATATGGAAATGACACTACCTCGCGAGTATCGTTTTAGGGTTAGTAGGATTCAGCTGAAAATATGTGTTATCAGTTGAATTGAAAACGGTTAGTATTTAGTGTTCACTGAGAACTGCATTGCAAAACAAACTAAAACTGAATTGCAATTCTACGAAGAACTCTTTCGCACTTAGCTTTGAGGTCCCTAAATTGTTCTAAATGGAATTTTCCAATATTATATATAAAAATTGCCAAGGCACACGTCTCAGCAAAATTGTTTAATAAACCGTCTAGCGATGTGAAATAGAAATGACGCACATGTGAGCAGAATTTCTTGGACTATAGTGTGTGAAAGCGCGAAATAAAGACCGAAGTTTATATGTTATGTCGAGTTAAAATGGGTAAACATAGTAACAAGCACAATGAGGAGCATTCATTTGCCACAAACATCCATTTCGAAAAAAAAAATGATGTTAAATTATTCAAAGGATTTATGACCAAGATTTTCTCCAGTTTTAAGCTCAAAAATAGATCATCGGAATATAAACAAAGACCAGAGAGTGTGATGGATTCACTGGTGGACCAAGGGATGGAATGATCCCACCAGAAAAATTCATAGCATTGATTTTTTTTAAAATCTTTCTCCATCAATTTATATGACATTTATACCTTTGTGATGTTTGTTTTTGAGCCACCAAATGGAATATTTCACACTGAGGAAAGGAAAAATGAACGGATTGGCAAATGAACATTGCAGTTCAACACGAAAAAATTCAATAAAAGACCATCTGCTATTTTCTTTTGTGTTTTCCTTTCTATGGGCGTATTTTGTTTATTATCACCCGATAGCGATAGCAATTACCCAACTATGACGTGTAACCACTCCATTGAAACACGAATTGACTATAAAACTGGAAAAGAACATTGCATGTTCTTGCTGATAGTGCCATTTTGGAATAAATCAATTAATATAAATAAATAAGGAGATATTTGTGATTTCACTTGATGATTTTTTTTTTGATTTATTCAAAGGTTTTCTCAGAATATGTTTATTTTGTAAATCCATAAGACAATCCCCTATGTACAAATTGAATGTTCACAGGCTTCATGGTCTTTTATTTCCAAGATTGACAACATAAGATAAGACATCTCTTTCCACCAAGTTCAAGATCGTATTTGAATTCTTTGAAATTAAAATTTACCCAAGCAAGAGAATCGACCATTCAGCTTCTTTGGAGGTCATTCAAGTGCTTGGTATTTACAATTTCTTATTAATGTGAGTATTGAAGACTGAAATCATTTGAAGATTGATTTAGAAAGAAAATAGTGAGAGGAGGAAGTATTCAATATTTCTTTGATAAGATTCTCTTGCGGTGCTGACAAAGGGGACGATCTAACTTAACGTCATCATCATCATCATTTTCATCTGCTTATCCCTATTGGGGTTGCGGGCTTAGGACATCTAGGGTAGCAGCTCACGGTCAATCCCAAGGGGCTCCCAGGCAAGATCCTGAATTTAATTCTGCCACCTTGTCCTAGGCATGCATAACTTTTCTGGGAAATCTTGCTCCGAACTTATCGTTCTTTGTTAAAAATTGTATCACTTGAAAAAAATCAGTAAATTTAAAATCTATTCCCTTCAAGCCACACAAGAAAAGTTTCTCAGCTGAAGTATATTGCAAGTTGAAAATCTATTGTATTCCAACAAGACCAGCCTTGGTAAAAAACGTAAAAAGCATGAAAAACTTCATTTATATGTGAAGTTATTAACCTTTTGAAAACCAGTGAGCTATCGAAAAGAATAGGGGAATTGTACCAAATTTCGGCCAGCTTGCAATTTCGGCCACTTCTTTTGTTCCTCAAATTTCCAAGAATTAATGGAAAAAAAAACTCATAGACGAAAGGGATGATGTGAAAAATTCCGGAAGGGCAAGAAACTATTAGAATCAATATGGCCGATATATTACTCCAAGATATATCTATATTTTTTATTCATTTTAAAATGTATTTAAAATTATTTTAAGAGAAAACAAAGACGATACACTATCTACAAGGTTCCAAGCATTAGTTTTTAATAAGAAATAACAAAAAATCAAACTGTATTAAAAATATTTCATTTCAAACTTAAGACTTTGGCGCTTGCATATGGGCCAATCCATCTCAAAACGACCGAAAAAATCGCAAATCGAGGGGTCATGGTCTTAGATGTTTTTGAATTTTACATATGTTAAAGTACACGATAAAATAATATACCCCTATTTTTTTTTCGTCCGAAAAAAAATCCTGGCCGGAGATACATGGCGTCAAAGATGGCGCCTCGCGCTTCATTCCTCAATTGCGATTTTTAGCAAATAAAAATGCTCTATTTTGGGAACGGGTTGAGATTTCTTCTTACTCTTTTTTTTATTTGAAAGATAATTTTATACTCTTTAAAACGATATACTTGATTTTGCATTATCTGCTTAAGTTTTTTTGTAACGGTCTTTTAAAAAAAATTTGAAAAAATTTAAAAATTAATTTTTCTCAAAAACCCCATTCTCAAAAATTTTGATTTT
The DNA here is from genome assembly GCF_024763615.1 of Phlebotomus papatasi. Lineage (NCBI taxonomy): Eukaryota > Metazoa > Arthropoda > Insecta > Diptera > Psychodidae > Phlebotomus > Phlebotomus papatasi. The sequence continues at coordinate 24,982,665 of NC_077222.1, forward strand.
TTACTGTTGATCAGTAACATTGAGTACTATATTCCCTGAAAAGGCGAGCTTCCACTTTTGCACTTACTTTTTTTTAAAAATATTTGAAAAATTACCATATTTTCAAAATTAAAAATAACCAGCTAAACTCAAAATTTTGAGTTCAACTTTTCAGGGAATATAGTACTCCACAATACTTATAAACAGCCAAAAAATAAAAATTTTTCGAAATCAAGTTTTTGAAAAAAAATTTTTTTTTTTGAGTTTTAAATAAAAATGTCTTTTATTAACAAAAATCAAACTTTAAGATACATTTGACACATGTGTCAATATGTAAATTTTTTTTTAAACGGAATTTCAAAAAAAATTTTTTTTTGTATTTTTTCAAAAATAATCCATAAAAATTTCCAAAAATTTTTTTTTTTTGAAAAACTAAAAGAAAACAAAAAAAACATAATTAGTACATGTGTTTAATATGATTTAAAGGCTTATTTTTGTCAATAAAAGACATTTTTATTTAAAACTCAAAAAAAAAAATTTTTTTTTCAATAACTTGATTTCGAGAAATTTTTATTTTTTGGCTGTTTATAAGTATTGTGGAGTACTATATTCCCTGAAAAGTTGAACTCAAAATTTTGAGTTTAACTGTTTATTTTTAATTTTGAAAATATGGTAATTTTTCAAATATTTTTTAAAAAAAGTAAGTGCAAAAGTGGAAGCTCGCCTTTTCAGGGAATGTAGTGCTCAATGTTACTGATCAACAGTAAAAAAATCAAAATTTTTGAGAATGGGGTTTTTGAGAAAAAATAATTTTTAAATTTTTTCAAATTTTTTTTAAAAGACCGTTACAAAAAAACTTAAGCAGATAATGCAAAATCAAGTATATCGTTTTAAAGAGTATAAAATTATCTTTCAAATAAAAAAAGAAAGAGTAAGAAGAAATCTCAACCCGTTTCCAAAATAGAGCATTTTAAAATATTTGCTAAAAATCGCAATTGAGGAATGAAGCGCGAGGCGCCATCTTTGACGCCATGTATCTCCGGCCAGGATTTTTTTTCGGAAAAAAAAAAATAGGGGTATATTATTTTAACGTGTACTTTAACATATGTAAAATTCAAAAACATCTAAGACCATGAAGGGTACCCCTATGGTCGTCTTGAGATGGATTGGCCCATATGCAACTATGCCAAAATATAGTATAAGGTAAATGTACCAGCGATCGTCAGTGTTCCTCGGATCGGAAGGTTGTCCCGCATATTGGAACCCCAAAATAAAATGTATTTTTGAAAATTATTCACTGTATTTTAGTAATTTTCTTTAGCAGGTTCATCACGTTAGGTCATATTTAATCTACAGAATCAACTTTCTCGTCGAGTCTCTAACAAAATTGTTATTATTTAACTCATTTATTGAATCACTGTATCAGAGTCTTAGCAAAAAATCCGCCAATTATCATTTTCTTATTATTTCACGCGAGAATTTGTCTGCAAGAATATGAGGAATTATGTTTGATTAAAATGACTTACAAATCTGTGTTAATTAAAAAATGAATATTCAGTGACTCTAATTTCACTATCAATACACTTTTTTAATTATTTCGGCAAGGAATATTGAAAATATTTTTTTTTGTGAACAAGTACATTTTCTTTCATCTGTTCCTCGAATCGGCACATTTTTTTCGTAGAAAATTGAGCTCAGCGCGCTCAGCTGTCATCTTCACAGCCATTTATTAGATGTTTTTGTTGTGATAGAAGATAGAACAATTTACCAGTAAAAGTTTCATTAAATTTAACAATTTTAGAAGTTGTATCATGTGAATACACAGAACGCAGTCTAAGGATGACAAAGAAGCTTCAATGAAGCCTTGTAGAGTGATTTAGATGCCAAGAAAGCAAAAGAATCCTCATCAAAAACGTCTGCCGATCCGTGGCTCACCCCTTCCGATCCGTGGAACACCTGATTAAGTCCCTTCCGATCCGCGGAACACATTGCATCCTTACAATTACACCTATATATTATTAATTTCATTAATATTATTAATCAATACACGAAAATGGTTAAATGGATCACTAATATATCCGGCATGTAAAAAAAATACTAAATAGTGTTTTGGAACTCATATATTCAACTAAATATGGAGTAAGTCTCTTAACATTCTGATCCGTGGTACACTTCCCTTAGTTACCTTAGTTACGAAATAAATGATTTTTATATGGGTTCGCTTCATAAACACCGAAAATGTAGTTAGGTCAAGATATTTTTGAATATAGCTATAGCTCATGTCAGGAAACATCGAAGGAGTACGACCCACCGTTAGAAAGATCTTGACCTCAGCTACCTCAGATATCGTCTAGTTTTCGAAATATTCGACATCGAATTTCCGAAAATCGATTTTTTGATTAATCTAGCCTTCGTTTAAATCAGAAAGAGTTGTGGTATTGCACAAGAGATTTCCAAAACACCATTCTTTTTTTCAAATTCCGATATTAATTAGAACCGGAAATATGCCCATTTGAAAATTAAATTTATAATCACTTTTAACTCGGGTCAGGGGAGTCGACGAGGGGCTTAAGTCTTTTTCAATCGAAAGATCTTATACCCAGCTATAACGTACTAAAATTTGAGGTCGATCGATGCCATTTTGGGACTGAGTTATTGAAAAATCAAAAGCGGGAGGGGGGTGTATCTCGCATCATGAACTTCTAGCAACATATCGACATTGAACCTTTGTCGAAAACCACTTGTCGATTCCGTTCACTCCGACTCCAAAACGAGAAAAATTGGTTGATTACGTGACGTGGCGACAAGGATTGAGTAAGGGTAGGTTTTTTAGGTTGCAATTAATTTACCTCCTCGTAATCGAGACGGGCTGCTGACGTAAAGACGTCGGTCTGGGGGTTTAGTGAGAAGACATATTTCGTTTCGTTTTAATTTCTGACACCATTCTCTCTCCAGAAGTGGTTATAAGACGGACAGACGGACGGACGGACGGACGGGACGGACCGGCCGGTCAATGAATTGGCTTATACGATTTTCGTGATTTATAAGTGTCAAAACGTATAAATCTAAAATATGGGCCCTAACTGACGAGGCCGGATTTCATCTCAGACCAAAAAAGCTGAGATTCCAATGTTATTTGTCTGTTTGTATATTTAATAATTTTTTTACAAACTTATATTTTACCATACAAATATTTAACAAAATCTGTTTTCCTTATCAGCCAATAAGACGATACATAACAACACTTACATATCTTAGAATTTAACTTAACAAACTGAATTCTATTCAAAATTTGTCAATGGGATGGGTTTTCCCAATTTTACTAAACTTTTGTTATTTATAAGGAAGATAATCTTGTAACAAACTTTTAACAAACAACTCCGCATACCTTTTTTTGACAAAGCAAACAATGCTTTAATATTTAAGACTGTAATACAATTTGAATAATATTAGACTGTTTTGACAACGGATTGTTTAAACGTCCACTGCCGTCTTATCTTTGGTATCCTTTTTGCAAAACAATAAATTGTCGCCCAGATTTACCAATCATTTGACAATTTTGTTCTTGACAAATTTCCGAAGTAACATTTTTCTTCAGTAGTTTCATTCTGCAGGAAAGCTTGAATGTATCGAAGGAAAATATTTTTAACAAACAAAGGTTACAAGCCTCTCTCCTTTCGAAGAGGTTAAACCACTAGACCCAGTAAAAATGCTTAATGTTTCCTAACAAATTACCCAATCAATTTTCTGGCCAATTACCTCAATTCAATTACTTTTATTGATTCCCCAGAGCAATTACACCTAACGTGTTTACAATCGGACAATGCGAAGTCTTGGGAATAAAATCTCACGTCACTGACCTATAGAGTAGTACCATGTGATCTGCAGTTGCATGAACCGTATAATGTCGAACTGATAACAGAATGTAAACAAAGTGCGTGTGAAAGTTGTTGACATTGGGAAAAAAAGAGGCACTTGAGATTCCTCGCAAAGTTTCTTTAAGTCAGTCTCACTGACCGACTTTATCAATTTGAGATGGGTACAAAAAAGGCGAACAGCCGGCAGTGTATAGGGAAGAAAACGTGACGGCGTGATAAGAATAATCTCATTGTGAGTCATTGGCGGTCTTTTTTTTTCTCTGGAAATTGTATGTTGGGGAATGTCACAGTGATAAGATGGGAACATGGCATACAATAAATGACGAACTAATTGATTAATTGTTATTAGCCAATAAAGGGAGGCGTGTTCTCATGTATATTTTATGGGGAGGAGGGATTGTGATAAAAGTGTCACGTCGTTTGAGGGGATGAGTTTTGGCACTTTTTCTGGTTTTTAGGGGTTATTAAAAGGGTATGTAGGGGATGGATAGGACTTACCCAAGCATTATATGACGACTCTTCAGCGATAAATGAAGATTGTCCTCAGGATAGTCACAGGATTATGGTCTTGGTGGAGACAAAATTAGTAGCACTTCACAACCACATGCAAAACACTTCACAGTTAATTCATGCACTAGTAATAGGGGGATGTCTCAAAAGTAGAGGGAGTCCTTAGTTCCTCGTTTCTCACTGAACTTCCCTCGATTCCACCGCGCCTTTTCCGCGTGATAGGATATCAAATGACGGAGGAGCAGCAAAAAAAAATGTTGTCGAAATAGAATTTTAGCACGCCACCCTTGACAATTTCCCACGGTTGTATCACCGTCCCGGGGCGGGGGTGTATCGAACAAGAAAGGGATGAAGGAGTGACACAAAAAAAAAGTCTAGAACGCTTGTTGCGTGTTTTATGTTTGTTCTAACAAGTGGCACCAAATACAATATGGCGCTCTATATACATAGGGCGAGATACGAGATGGGTAAATATAAAGGGGCGCGATGTAAATCGATTTTAGTGACAATGGAACAATTGTTGCACATACACTTGATACACGAGATGAAAGGTGAATCAGTAAGGAAAGATTTTTGATAGAGATAGCAATGACAAATTAATTAGATTCACTAGAATTACACCGAAAAAAACAGAACGCTTTTTCGTCTTTTAGTCAAAATTGTTTGACAGCTCCAACACTGATAGGGCACCAATACAATCTTATGTCATTCAGTATCAGCTCTTCGTGCTCACACCTGTCACACAAACACCAGTTTGCCGAAGCGGGGAGTGATATCGCGGCTTAGTGGCGCCCTCTCATTTACTCTCATGATGTCAGAGCATGAGCGGGAGTGAAATGGAGCGAACATGCTGTATCGCGCTTGCCCGGTGCCGCACACATCCACCCATAATCTCTGTTAACACTGAATCTTCGTCTGTATTGCCAACTATATTCTGTCTTAAGTACCTGCTCCAACTGAACTGAGACACGAACCAACCAAGAACCCTCTGTTGGCACTTTCTCACTCAATTCAGCTTCCTCGGAATTCTTCATTCTTTTGCCTCAAGTTGTCTTCACATTGGGCAAATTATAACAATAATCATATTGAAAACAAGGGGCAGATGTTAAGCTCGGAAGTGGTGTACCTGTACAGCTCACTGAGAATGAATGAAAGTCTTAAAAATTAGAAGTAGAGTAGGAGTTTCTTCTTATTGCATGGTTCATTTTATTGTTTGAAGCTTCCACTTGATTTGTATGGCCTTCGACCATCCCTCAGATTGTTACCATAGCTAGAGACCATACATTTTGAAATATAGACTTGGGATCATCGGGCACTCCCCTCCGTAACTCACCCAGATCTAGAGACTAAACTGTTTTAGATAGAGACGTGGATTCCTCGGAAACCCCCTACGTCGGTCCACTTATTTGCAGACCTAAAAACCAAACAGTTTGGAACAGAGGCATTAGATCCTCGGAAACCCTCCTCCGTTATTCAGCTTTCCACTCTTTGGAAGAGTTAGAAACCAAACTATTTCAGAAAGACAACGTTCCGCTTGTTGGCAGTGCTAGAGAACAAACTGATTTAGATAGAGATTTGGGATCCTCAGGAATTCCCCTCCGTTCCTCATACAACCTTCCGCTTGCTGGCAGAGCTAGAGACCAAAACTGCTTCACATAGAGACTTAAAATCCTCAGTAATCCCCTCAGTCAGTTCACATGGTCTCAAAAAACCAAGAGCAAAGCTTAAGTCTCTCAGGAGCTTTTACTTACTTACTTACTTATCTGGCGCTACAACCAATTACTGGTCTTGGCCTGACTCAGGAACCGTCGCCACTCGAGCCTGTTAAGCGCCACTGTTCTACAATTCTGCACCCCTAATGAGCTGGCGTCCTAGTCCCGCTGTCGGTCCATCTGAGGCTGGGTCGGCCTCGTCTCCTCGTAGCATAGAGTCCGCCCCTAAAGACTTTCCAGGCTGGGTCGTCCTCATCCTTGCGAACCAGATGACCAGCCCACCGGAGCCTATTGGGGCGTATTTGATTGACGACAGTTACCTATCGGTAGCGCTCATACACCTCATGGTTGTATAGGCTCCGGAATCGTCCCTTCTCTCATATGGTGCCAAAAATCCGTCGTAGGATCCTCCTCTCAAACGCGGCTAAGAGTTCGCAATTCTGTTTACTGAGGACCCACGTCTCAGACGAATACGTGAGGACTGGCAGGATCATAGTCCTATACAGCAGTAGCTTAGTCTTTATGCTTAGGGTTCTGGGCCGGAAAACTCTTGATAGACTGAAATACGCCTTGTTGGCTTTCATCAGCCGTGCGCGGACTTCTGTTGAGATGTTGTTGTCGATTGTGATTGTTGACCCAAGGTACACGAAGGAGTTGACAACTTCAAAGTTGTAGTCCCCCATCGGGAGCCCTGTTTTACCGATGCTCTCCGTAGATATTGCCGGAGTTGCTGCTGACGAGGCCACCATGTACTTCGTTTTGCATTCATTTATCTGTAGCCCCAGATTTCGTGCCGCATGTTCAATCTGGATGAAGGCCTCTTGTACAGCTCTGGGATTGCGCCCCATAATGTCAATATCGTCAGCATTGTTAGTGTTAATCCACTTAACCAATATCCGGAGGAGGCTCAATCTGTGGAAGGAAATCTTTCCACCAGGTTTTGTCGAATTAACGGAAGGCCTTCCTCCTGGTGGTGACCAAGATCGGAACACATGGAAGTCTCTCAATCGTTTGAGAAGCGGCGTAGCTCTCTTGAGAGACAAGAGACAGCAATTCTCCGAATAGGACATCCTTTGTGACTGTGGAGTGATCCAAACCACCCCTCACTTGTGTGTTTGTCCGTTGTCCCCTGCCTCATGCCGAATAGGGGATTTGATGTCGGCAAGTCTGCTTGCCATTGACGTGGCTCGCTTTTGGACAAGACGGACTTTAGGCCTCGACATTATTAATAATAATAGTTCACTTGTTGGCAAAGTTAGAGACCAAACGGTTTGAGATACAGACTTTGGAACCTCGAGAACATCTTTCCGTTCCTCCTCCAAGCTTCCGCTTTTTTGCAGTGCTAGAGGCCAAACTGTTTAAGATAGAGACTTGGGATCTTCAGGACCTCCTCTTCGTTTTTCATCCAACCTTCCCCTTGTTGGCAGAGCTAGAAACCAAACTCATTGAGATAGGGACTAGGGATCATTCCCCTGAAAGTCTATTTACGCATCAGTAATATGACATTCACTTTCTTTCTTCTCTCTGTTTCCCCTCCTCAAATAAATAATTTAGGTTACTTTCCGTATAAGTCAACTCTGGGCCATACTAATTTTCCCTGTTATCCTTCCAATTAATTAGTAAGACTAGAGAGCGTACTGCTCAATTAATTTGACCAAGTATGGTTTCACCTTGTGCAAGTCTAAACCGTTGTATACCGGTAATGAACTGGTTATAAACCATTAAGTATTTTTGAATAGAAACTCAATCTTGTATTGCCTTGAAAATGTATCTAAATTGGTCTGTTACCGACTTATCCATTACCGCCCTCATTCCATAAACGGGATAAGCGGGACTCTGAAAAATTGACTGTTCAAACTGTTAAATTGAAATTGAAATTCCGATGGGAGATATCAACTTTGGGTTTTCGTTGACCCCCCCCCCCCAAAAAAAAAACATGATCTCAAAATGTTTTCTTTCATTCTCTACGCAACCCATCTTTACCATCCAAAACCACTTTTTATAACTTATTTTATTAAAAACTTACTTTTTATTTTTTTCTAAAATAATTAATTAAAATTCTAAAAAAATTAAAAATATTTTTTTTTTTTAATTTTTCAAGGCTAAAATTTATCCACTGCGTAATTCTTAATACTCAACCAATTTGGTCAAATTTGGATTCTTCAGAAGGGTGTTAAAATTCCCATTATTGTATCAGTTATTGGTCATGAATCGGTATAATACTCGTATTTATTTATCTTTCTTATAAATATTTAATTTTTATTTGTGCGCAAGCTTGTTACTAATCTTCTCCTTACTGAAACAGAAATTTCTATATTTCCGAAATACCGATAGTGTAGATTAAATTTTCATCCACAAAATTGCTAGAAGTGGTGTACAAGTTTTTACCACATAATCTCTGCCCTATTAGAATTGTTTCTTGTCCTTAACTCAAGCTAAAAGAACCGCATCATCTAATCTTCTCTTCCCATCCGCCCCAAACTTGACCAAACCACCCACATTTCCCTCTTCCTTCAAAAGTCCAAACACGTATTTCGTTTCATATGAAAAAGTGAAATGCATTTTACCAGCCACCCCAAGAGATTCATGATGGGTTTTGGAGAACCTCAGATTGCCTTCCAGGTGTTGGGGCAACACATCAGAGAGTAAAACATTAAAATAACAGGTGGATGTGCAATTTGATGCTTTTTCCTCCGCAAAACAGTGCGGTACAAGAGAAATTATTGAATATAGCAGCTAAATTGGACGAACGTGGTTGAAATTTGATTATCTTGTTGGTTTACATGGGCGTGGGGGTGTTTCAAGGCGATTTTCCAATTGGCCAGAAATAAATCGGACACCATCTAATGGGTTAAATTGCAGTATTTCGGAAGAAATATGATGATTTGTCGGTTTTTAATGCAATATTGTACATCAAGTAAATACTTGCAGCATCACTCTATGAAATTCAATGAACGAGATATATTTTGGAGTTCGTAATTGAATTATTGAGGAAGGGGAAAGTGAGCTACTTTCGGACGGCTCAAGCTTCTAACAACTCATTAGTCATTTTTTCAATATATTTTTAATTTATTTGACCCAATATTATATTATATTTGAAAAGCTAGTCCATGTTTCAAATTTACTCAAAAGAGTCATGATTAAAATTCATTGAGAACATAGAAAAAATTGAGTTGTCACCTTCCTCTAATCTGAACTTCAAGAGAAAATAATGTGGCATTTTTCGGTTGGAAATAGTCAAAATAATTCACATTTCTTTAATAAAAATGTCAGCGATCTTACCCTTCCGCACAGTTAAAAATTATTTTAGGCCACGCCCCTTTCAAAGGATATAACCAATTTAATTGATATCCTTAAAATTATCGTGATAAAATGAAGGCATTCAGTTGTACTAGTGATAGGCCACATTATCAAATATAATTATTGGTGAACCCCAAAATGATCCAAATTGACTTTTCATTCTGATATATTACTTCGAAGTTGTCCATTAAAAGTTATCTAAAAATACATAATTCATAGTCCTCATCTAATTCTAAATAATACAAGAATTACGTTTGAATTTGTTTGAGTAGAATTTCAAAATCTGCAAAATATTAACAATGTAAAATGAGAAATAACTTGACGTTTTGTTAACCCTCTAACAGTGTTTCCTTTAATATGCGAAAAAAGTTCTAAAACAATGTTTTCTAGGATAATTATGATCCAATAAAGTCGAAAACACCATCTATTCTTCATTATCTCTTTTAAGCTGTCTATACACTAGAAAAAAATATGGATGAGTGGCCCTTCAATAATACTATTGATAAAATACTTCAATTATTGAAGAGAATTATTGAAGAAAATGCTTAAGGTGTCTACACATTATAAGAAATTTCTATCAAAAATGAGCTTCAAGAAGTGTTCTTCAAGAAAATTGCCTACACATTGGTGAGAATTTTTGACAAAAAGATGGATTTTTGAAGAAAATTTGTCTAATGTGTAGACAAATTTCTTCAAAAATCATATCCAATTGAAGGTAATTTCCATCAAGAATTTTTGAAAGAAATTACCCGCTACACATTGGAATAAAATTCATCAAAGTCATTCTTGACAGAATTCTTGACGGAAACCATCACGATTCAAGATTGTTTTTCACGAAAATTTGTTATTTTCTGCTGGAAAAAGTGAGAAAAACGTTTGGTGAAGTTCCTTGGGATAGTATTTAGTGAATTTCTGAAGAAAATCTTCTAAATATGCAAAGGAATAGTGTTTTTCTGGAGATATCGTTCCTGGTGGAATCCAACCCAGCCTTAAAAGGAACATTTCCTGTGATTTTCCTCCAGAAATTGCCGGAAGATAATCCATCTGTGTATTCTTGAGGTGTTCCACAGTACAGTGGCCTCGTACTCCATGGATTGCAAGACGGATGGAAAGGAGAAAATTTACGGGCACTTTGGAATCTCTATATGCCTTGGTTAGCAAGGTTTTAAGGATTTTACTTTAGATTTTTTATATTTCTCACCACCTTTTCATGCACTACTACTCAAACTGGGAGTCCCACGGAGGAATCGAAGGCCTGTGGTTATCCAGTTCTGGTGTTCCCGAAAGGAAGCAATCCCACATAATTCCTAGTGGTTGAGAAAGTGAATGATGTAAAAGATCATTCTGATGTTCTTCTGGGGGTTCAAGTGATGGCTCCTGGTAGCTCCGGACAGCTCTCGTTTGCATTGAGATCTCCTCGGTGGCTCTGGTTAGCTCTTGTTTTAATTGGTAACCAAGGCATATAGAGATTCCAAAGTGCCCGTAAATTTTCTCCTTTCCATCCGTCTTGCAATCCATGGAGTACGAGGCCACTGTACTGTGGAACACCTCAAGAATACACAGATGGATTATCTTCCGGCAATTTCTGGAGGAAAATCACAGGAAATGTTCCTTTTAAGGCTGGGTTGGATTCCACCAGGAACGATATCTCCAGAAAAACACTATTCCTTTGCATATTTAGAAGATTTTCTTCAGAAATTCACTAAATACTATCCCAAGGAACTTCACCAAACGCTTTTCTCATTTTTTTCCAGCAGTGAAACAACAAATTTTCGTGAAAAACTGTCAGAAGAGCAAGAGACTTCCCCATAGCAAAATTCCGCAAAAATTCCAATGAAAAACTTGCGTCCAAATGGCTAAATTCGCTGGAATTTGACGCTAAAATTCCACTAAGTTTTCCTATGGAATTTAAAGCCGGAAATTCCATGGAAATCATAGTGCTCCATGGAATTTACTAGTATGACATGCTGGAATTCCAGCGTTAAATTCCGCGGAAGATTTATATGGAAACTCACACGTGAAACGTCCGCGGGATAAGCTGGAAAAAACATATGGAAATTTCCACTATCTTTCCATAGTGTTTTATATGGATTTTTCCACTAGTTTTCTGAAATGTCAAACAAATAAAATGGTGTTGCGACAACTTTTAGAATTTGTTTCCAAACCTTCCCCAAACATTTCTAGTGATTCATGTGGCAATTATAATATAATTAATTATGCGATGCTGCGTTTCGTGTAGATAATAATGAAGTGATTACATTAAATAGGTCGCCAACCTAAAATAATACTGTTTTTATGTTAATTAATATATATTTTAGGAAAGAAATTTTTTTTTAATAAAATATTTTTTTATTGCTCAAAGTGTCAATTCGTTATTGCTGGTTTATAAAAACATATTATAATCCTTGTAATCTTTGCCGTTTCTATAAAATTCGGAAGTAAAATCATGAAGTGCATGTGACAGCTTCATTTTTTCTCCATTTTATTTTGGTGGAAAAATCCACATAAATTCCACGAGCATTTCCATGGATGTATTCTATAGAAAAAATCCAGCATAAATCCATTAAATTTTCCTTGGAACCTATTATGGAAAATTCCTATGAAATTTTTTACGGAAAAATAGTGGAAAATTCCAAGGAATTTTTCGCTTGTTATTCCTATTCCGCTTTCTTTTGCAATGGGGTTGGAAATGATGGCAATCTGTCAAAAAAAATTTTGATGGAAAATAAAAAAAACCCAGTGTGGAGGTATTTTTCTTCAAAAATTCCTTCAAAAATATGAATTTTTCTTTAAAAAATTCTTGAAATAATTCTTGATGAAATCAGCTCCAATGTGTAGACACCTTTACACACAGAAACTAATACATTACAATATTGACACTTTGTGTCATTTCTCAAGTTTTCTTGCGGCTTGAGGTTCTTTTTCGAGAAATTTTATCATTTTGCTCCTGGAAAACTTTAGAAAGTGTTTGTAGAAGTTCATAGGGATAGTGTTCAGTGAATTTTAGTGGAAATATTACCAAAAATGTAAGAGAGGAGTGTTTTTCTACAGATTTTGTGCCAGGTGGAATCCAATAAAATTTTAGAGAAGTTCTTTGCGATTTTTCTTTAAAAATTACCGGAAGTGATCCCTTGTGTGCATCATTGAGGAGTCCTTTGGAACTATGACCGCATATTCCAAATTCTAACATGAACGAAAAGGAGAAAATTGAAATATTCATATTTTTCTCTAAAGTCTCGGACAATCGAGAGGAATCTTTATGGAATGCAGCAGGAATTTACCAGGAGACCTCTGAGGATCGAGACACTATAGAGAGATTCTTGAGGATCACATTATATTAAGCAAATTGTGTCGCAACAGGATCAAATCTTGGTTGGAATTCCGGAATATGTATACAAAACAGTGTTTTCTGTTTTCTAAACAATTTGTGTTATCGACAATAAGTGGACTTCATGAATGTGACCATGAGGAGAATCCTATCATCCAGAAGACTGGACACTATCGAATGATTGGAATGTGTCCTTTTCAAAGAATAGATGGAATGGAGGAATGGAATGAAAAGATCTCTTTCCTCTTTTTCTGTTTACCAATATCGCGTTACTTCAATTGTGTCTGCCAGTGTCTCTGCTTCGGAAAATCACCCTCACGGTTTATTCCTGTATCTTGTCCTTGTCTGTCAGCTGATTCAGATACAAATGAAGAACTTCACGACTTGCGTCCCAACTACAAAAATCACGAGACCTGCTTATTCAATAGAATGTCCCATGGCCATCACAATTCAATTCCTTACTTTTGGCAGAGATCTTCAGCCTTGATCTCTTTTCCAGCTGGATTCTAAGATTGAGATCTGCCTTGCGTCAAAAGCCTCAATCTTTGTCCAGATGCTCAAATTATTCCCAATTTACATCCGAACGAAAACTGTTAACAAAATAGCATTGAATTCCAGTAGAAAATCACATCTCCTGAAACGTATACTTTTTCTCCACATTTTTTTTTACTTGCACCTAAATCCACTAAACACATCCCAATAGACTTCAAGAAGTAATTTTCGAGTGTTCTGCAGCAGAAGATTATGGAATTTATGTGATAGGAAAAATGAATTTATTGAAGAAAATATCTAATGAACTTGATATTAAATATTTTCTTCAATATTTCTTCCATTTCTTCCATATTCTGCTTCAATAATATTAAGGAAGAGTTATATTGATGATATTTGTCTCAGTGTGTATGGGTAAACAATATTGAAATACAATATGGAAGAAAAATGATCCATATCGAAAAGAATATTGAAGAAATTGCCTACACACTAGACAAATTCCCTTCAATAATCCAAATTTATGTCCATATATTTTACTAATGTGCAAGCGACTTTCATCAATATCACATATTGATTACAAATATTGATGAAAATTTTTTTCTAGTGTATAGACAGCTTAGTTTAGGCGCTAGGTGCGAAAATAATTTTTTTTTGAAACTTTGCTTCTAAAATTCACATTTTTAGTTTTTTTCAAGTTTTTTAAATAAAATACACAAAGTAGAATGACATATCTTTCAGTAAAAATTAAATTTATTTTAGTTAGATAACTTTAATCGGTATTTTTATGTAAATTGGAAATGAGTTTTTTGCACAAATATTTTTTGTTGTTTTTTCTCTGACCTGTCACACAAAATTGGGGATAGCAACTAAACGAAGAGTCAAAATGAGTTCAAACTTTCAACAGATGTTGGTAAAACTATTACCGATAACACTATAGCACTTTAAAATAAATAAAAACTTTGTAATCGCAGTATATGTGATTTTTGTGAAGACCGTACTGAGACGGTCTTATTGTTAGAGGGTTAAGCTTTATATCCCTTTAGACTTGATACTCAAAAATAAGCCACGCCCCCTTCAAATTTACAGATAAACCATGAACACTACGAGCGGTTGACAGAGCCATATGCGTGAGTAAAAATTGGTAAAAAAAAAGTAATTGTTTAATTGTCTAGGAAATTATTTTAATATAAAATACGAGTAAATATAGTTGCTTTTGAGGAGAAAAGACAAACAAATAATATTGCCACGCCTCTTCAATAATCCCGCCTATTTGTGTGGATTGGCCCCACCCTAAAAGTTCAAGTCTTATCTGCCGCTCTGTATTATTTTTAAAGTCATGGGGTTTTAATAATTTGGATGTCATTTTTAAAATTTCACTTTTTAATTTAATAAAATAAATTTCGTTGGGTGTGGCTTATTTTTTCTAGTAACTACTTTATCCTATTCTAGTCCTACTTTACTATGTGAATGAATTCAAACTGTATAATATTTTTCTATCTTCGATTATTATCGAAATAAAGTTGACTAAAAGTCACATGGCTTTGCAACTCATATCTGAATTAATTAATTTACTTTATCATTTTATAATTATTGTAAAATTTGTTACAAAAAAGTAATAAAAATTATAAAATTGGTAATTAAAACTTGTTAAATATATAGTATTATTTACAACGTTGCAGCAATTTTTACAAAATAAATATTAAACCGATATATTGTTACGATTGAATTTTATACATTTTTAACTGCATCTGGAAATAAATAAATATTAATAAATCTGAATTACAATTAAACAGTAAAATCTCAATTTGCAAATAATAAATTAATACGTATTTGCCAACAGATCCAATGATTAATTTTTGATGATACAATAAAGTTAGTTACTCGAATATTATAGCCTCATGCAAAAGAGACAAAAAATAAATGTATCACTCACTAAAAATATTTTAAATTTGATTTCAGGAAGTATATCATCACGTATTTCAGAATGATTCTCTTCCGACTTTCTAGATGTTTTTTTGTATTTTTTATTCACTTAATGTGTTCCATTCAAGCGAAAAAAATGATATCAAAATTCTGCTCAATTTTTCATGTCATCGATAGTTTCCACGTGCCAGTTTTTATTTTACGTGTGATTTAATATCTGTCCGTTTAACAAAGAATTCAACGGTGGAGAGGAAACACGGCTTTGATTTGAAATTCACACAATTCTAGTGAGTTGAAAAAATAGATATTTCGATGGAAAATTGCAAAACCAATATCAGAATACGTAAAATTGTGAATACCACAAAATTTCTCTTATCCCCATCACATTAAACCGTCTAAAATTCGGAACTTTTTTTTTGCTGTTAAGCCACAAGAGAACAAAGATTTTAAATATTCACAACTTTATTCAAAAGTTTCATATACCATCGGAAAATTCGAGTAAAAATTCATGTAAAGAGGCACATGATTAGGATGGGAGAGAATAATGGAAAATTCATTTTCAACCGCAACGCGATGTAGGAAAAGTAACAGAGTTTTTGTAAGAATTTTAGGTATAGCAAGGTTTTTTTTTAAACACATTTGATATAAAAGAAAAATTTGAGTAAAATATTAAAGTTAATATGAACAGACTTCATAAAACCTGTACCTAAATGAATGAAATGAAATATCGTGTATTTCATTCTTATTTTCAGCAAGAGGTAAAAAATAAACCTTGGAAAATGTTAATAAAGATGAAAAAAACATTTATGGTTAGTACACGAAGGCTCCTTTGAATTAGAGTTTTTTCTCCTATTTTTAAATAGAACTTAGGCCTCTAACATACTCGAGAAATTTGTAAAGAATAGATAGAATTAGGGGAAGGCAGGGCAATTTAAGACACCTGAAGTTTATAGTTCTATAGAAAGAAAGTGACTCATGACTTTCAAATTGTGACCTCTATCTTGATAAGTGAATTGACTTCTACAAGTTACCCTTATACTAAATATAAACCAAAAGATTCTTTTGCATGGTAAAATAGGTCACGCCTCCAATAAAAAATTCCACAAGAAAGTGATCGTAAGAAGCAATGAAGATGTCTTGATACTATCAAGATGTTTAATTGATGTTCAAAGTATTCTTTAAAAGATGGAACAATTTTCATTTGCTGCTTAATTCTGGCACGATCTCTTTTACATCAATTGTTAAAGGGCTTATGACCATAACTCGGCTTTTGAATTCAAATGATAGTAGGGGAGCCCGGGAATGTTTGGGTCACTTTTTCGTGTTTTGACTTTGAAACATTATCCCACAGAGACAAGAAATCCTTTTAGAATTTTATTATAACCTGTAGTATACTTATAGGTATTGACTAATAAGTTAAAGAATTTGACGGAGCATAGAAAATAAATATGCTTCCTTGGAAAAGTGAAAATATTTAATATGTCGTTTTGTTCCTGACAAAATCAATTTACAAAGAATGAATTGAAGCATCTAAACAATAAAGCCCAAGATAGGGTAGTGTGGTACATTTCGGACCAGGTTTTACCATTCTCAACTTTGAAACACATTATTGACAGAGAAATCGTCAATCAGAGCTTTAGGAATTTTTTTTTGTCTCCACTGAGAAAAAACTGGATGGTTTTTGGTGTCACTGGCTCTGATTGATGATTTCTTGTACATAAATACAAATAATATTGAACTAAAGTTCGTAAAAATTCTCACATTATTGACTTCCGCAACATGTTTTCTCTGTTGAAATTAACATTATTTATATTCTTTATTCCATCCATAATAAAATTCTTGCCAAAAACCATTGAAAGGAGCTTTATTTTTTTTATGATAAAAATAGCGAAAAATATGAAGACGTAAAAATGGTACATTTCAGGACGGTGTAGGTGTTTCGAAACAAAAGAAAAATGGGTAATTCGGAACAAGGCGTATTCGTACAAACTCTATCCACTTGATTTTTGGTTATTGGATTCCACCAATTGGAACAATGCAATGTAAAATGAACTACATTAGCTCCTTCTTCTTTCGGGAATAAGCGTTAGGGAATCCAGTCCGGCATTTTACTGGACTATTACCAGTCAGTTGGGTGAAGATGGTACTTTTTTAAACATTGCATTTTATCGCTAACTTCTCTTTTAGAGATTTCACGCTCCTGAATCCTTCTAAGGCCCTCTTTACATCATTCTGAGTAAAGTCCAATTTGACTGAACCTGATTACTGACCTTCGATTACAGGGTGCTAATTTTACTCTTTTATAAAAATTATGTTTCAATTTCTCTTATGAAATGGCTTAAATTGTAAAAATTTAACTAGGATTTTTTATGTTGACATCGGCAAAATTGACCCCACTGAAGATTTTGTGAAATGTGGAATATGACACAGTCAATTATCGCGCGTATTTTTCACCCTACATTAAATAAAATTTCAGAAGTTTTATGTTAATCTGGTACGTAAAGAACTAAATAAGTCAAATAAAACTAAAAAAAAAAACGAAAATAAATATTTATATGATTTTAAGTGACGTAATTTAAGATCCATTCTGAAAAAAACTCACATTAACAGCTAACAGACTGGGCTTTTCTACATGGTCATTGCTTTTTTACGCGTGAAAAAAATATTCACAAAATCACAGTACCAATATAATTTCTGCTCTTATTTAATGTTTTTTACGTTTTATGAGACAATATTTTTTAAAAAGAGAATTATATTTTAGTAAAATTGGCCAAATATAAATACCTTGAACAAAAAGCAAAAAGCAATTGCACTGTCAATTGTTCCTTTTTTGACAGTTACATATCACATAGTCCGTTAACATTCTCTATTTACATTCAGTGTTCAAAATTTCATCGATCACCATCGAAATCAGCTGATGACAGGAAAAATCAAAACAAAGAAATTTTTACTCATAAAACTCTTGTGAAAACTTTTGAAATATATTTAAAATTAGTCTAGGCATTAGTGAAATTAAAGTTTAGTATAAAATACATGTGAATAATGTGAACTACATTGTTTTGAACAACTGAAAATATTTCCCGCCTTCGACATTTTACTTACACTAGATGGCGCTGTTGTAAGTGAGTGATCTAATCGAAAGCTATGAAGTTGTCATATTCACTTTTCCATTGGTTCTTTGAAAATCGATGAAAAGAGCAAATAGCTAGTCTGTTTCCTGTGATTAGATTCTAAAATGTAAATTATGATTGTGTAGTGGTTTAATTCCATTTATTTTGATGATCAATGAAAAAATTGCCCTAACTCAACATCCCCGGTCTCCCCTAAGTAATCCACGAATCTCTGAAGCACTACTCTGTGACATTATGAAATATTTTGGAAGATGATATGAGAAAAAGTCTTGAGAAAATAGTTTTTTTTGCAGATCCATCATAGAAGATATTCTATGATGTGTTAGGGAGTGGGTGTGATCTAATTTTTAATACACTGGTCTTTTATACACTTCATATTTTCTCTTTATGTGATGGGATGATCAAGTGAAGAATGAAAAATTTTAAGAAAAAGTTTCATAAAAATCATTACTTTGCAATTTTTATTTCAAAGTTTTGTGGGGGCGTGGTCTGTCATTTCAATGGGCGGGACTTATATAAATCTTCTGTAATTTTAAATAAGAATCTAAGTGGGTAGTGAATTTCTCTGAATATTTTAAAGCGTCCTCTTGTGATATAAAAAAATCGTCGCGTCGTAAGTAAGAGTTCAAAAGAAGGCGTGGCTTAAAATTCCTCTCGAAGTAAAACCCCGTATTGTACGTTACTGCAAATTGCTTGACTAGAATTATCGTTTTTAAGCTTCGACTTTTAAAATTGTGCGTGGGTAAAGGGAACCTAAATAAATGGCGTAATGGGTATTTTTCGGTTAAGTTTTATTTTCTCACTACATCCAGAATTAAGCTTGAGGTGATATTACATTCCCTACTAATTAAACCTCAGTGTGGTTCAAATGTGAAGTGGTAATCGGGAAAAGATGGTAAAAAAAAAATAATTAAATTCATCCACCCGTGAAAGAGTCAGGAAACTTGTTTAACTTTTTTTTTACTTCGCCAAAAAATTAAGTATATGCAAATTTGTGAGGACTTCTTGGCAATTCCCAGGTATTTTAGGTCTTTTTTTCAGTTTTCTATGTGGGTAGAATGCCTCCATCCATTGTGACAAGGGAAAGATACATAGTTGTGTGTTTGTCTTCTAATTTGTGTGGAAGAAATCTGGTCTGAGATTGACATGTTGGGGAATCGGGAGGAAAAATGGCAGGGAAAAAAGCTCTCTTTCATATGTTTTGTGTGTTTGCAAAGAGCCAACCACCACCCCCCAAAAACCACCCAAACACACATTTTTCCCTCATTTCGTCCATGACTGTTGTTGTCGCATTTTACCTCCATTGCTGGGAAATGGGAAAATGAGGAGAGGATGGGATGGAAAATGCCCAGAGCAATACATCAGCAGAACTTTGTACAAGATCTTTGTCTCTTCTGTCTGTATCATGCGATTCGGGGGGAAATTGTTACAGTGTAATTGTATAACTTTGTGCCCAGGTAGAATAATTGGGTGGAAAAGAAAATTAAATTAAATTCTTGTCACAGAAATGACAATTTCTCTCTTGTGCTCGTGCCTTTTCTTCATGCATATAAAGAAGGGCATACTTTTGTGATAAGTCCGAAACATTTTTTTTCTTGGTTTTTTGTCCCTCCACCAACGTCTCAATACGCAGAAGAAAGTTGTTTGAAGAGATCAAGAATATGGAATTCAAAAAGCATTTCTTATCAATAAATTTTTGATAAGAATTTTTCAAAGGGTTACTTTTGTGAATAAAATAATGCAGAAGAAAAGCTATGCTTCCCTCAGTCTCTAGTCTAAAGCTTCTTGTTATCTTTATTCTTTCAGATTATTTTGCTAAAGAATTTGGATTTGGAGTTTGTTAAAAGAAAATATTAAAATAGTCTGTTATATTGTAGAGGAGAGTGGGGCCGTTTAGCTGGAAATCTTCATTTACCAAAGCAGTATCTAAACATGAATCATTAATTTCTTCTTGTTATTTAAATTTTTTTTTGTATAAATTTTGATATTAGGAGAGGGCGGAAAGGAGCTGTTTTACATAGATTTATTGGGCAATGTCTTGTTCTCTTTAATTAACCTCTCCAAATTGACTCAGTCAGAAATGTCTAATGAGATTTAAACTTTTATTGTATCATTATAATTTTTTAAAGAAAAAAAAAACAAGTTTTAAGGTGCCATTTTAAATGTCTATTCACAGAGGATTTTCCATTTACATGAAATATGCACGGGTATGACCTGGTACTTTTTCTCCTTTATTTTCCCCTATAGAAAAGATTAAATTTTCCATTTACGTTCAAAATTATCAAAATCGGACAATTAACAAATAATTTGAAAACAAAGTGGTTTAAGTTAAACTGATAATCTGAATAAATCTATAGGTTTTCTAAGTTTACTGTATGCTCCATCCTCAGGTTCCCCGTTGGTTTATCGTAGATTCTTCTTAGGTTTTTCTTAGGTTCTTCTTAGGAATAAGAAACTAAGAAAATTCTTCTTAGGAATGTTGAGAATTCTTCGGGAGTTTCAATTTATTTCTCAACAGGCTCCCCCGATTACCAAACTTCGAGTGTCTTATTCGAGTTTTCCTGCCTGACTATTCGACGTAATCATGTTGATCTTAACTTTAATAAGGGTACAGTGCGACACCAGTATAGTATCAACTAATAATATCCAGTCCTGTTGACACTACTGGCTTCATTGATTGCATTAGATTCCGAAAAAATGAATAAATTAGGTAATTGTAAGGGTCCCGGTCTCAATTCTGATAGCTAATATTCCGAAAGCCAAAATCTCGAATAGACAGGAATCCCGAAACTGTCATAATCCTGAAAGCCAAAATCCCAATTAGAAAAAAATCCGTAAAGCCTAAATCCCCAATGATATTTTGACTTTTGGGGATATTGACTTTCGAAATTTCAACTTATGCGGGAGTTTGTTTCTTCGGGATTTTGGCTCTTCAGGATTTTGGCTTTCGATATTTTGGCTTTTGGTATCTTGGCTTTTCGGGATTTTTGCTTCCGGGAAAAGATTTTTTATATTTTGGCTTTCGGGATTTTGACGTTTTGGGATTTTAACCCATTTGGGATTTTGGCTTTTAGAGATTTCGACCTATTCGGGATTTCGACTTATTCTGGATTTTGACTTTCAGGGTTTCGACACATTCAGAATTTTATCTCTTCAGGATTTTGGCTTTTGGTACTTTGGTTTTTGGTATCTTGGATTCTCGAGATTTTTGCTTCCGGGAAAGGGTTTTCTATATTTTGGCTTTCTGGATTTTGACGTTTTGGGATTTTAACACATTTGGGATTTTGGCTTTTCGAGATTTCGACCTATTCGGGATTTCAACTTATTCAGAATTTTGACTTACAGGATTTCGACTTATTCGGGATTTCGACACATTTAGGATTTTATCTCCTCAGGATTTTGGCTTTTGGTATCTTGGTCTTTCGGGATTTTTGCTTCCGGGAAAGGGTTTTCTATATTTTGGCCTTCGGGATTTTAACCCATTTGAGATTTTGGCTTTTCGAGATTTCGACCTATTCGAGATTTCAACTTATTCAGGATTTTGACTTTCGGGATTTCGGCATATTCGGGATTTTGACTTTCGGGATTTCGACACATTCAGGATTTTATCTCTTCAGGATTTTGGCTTTTTGGTATTTTGGCGTTTGGTATCTTGTCCTTTCGAGATTTTTGCTTCTGGGAAAGCTTTTTTATATTTTGGCTTTCGGAATTTTGACGTTTCGGGATTTTAACCCATTTGAGATTTTGGCTTTTCGAGATTTCGACCTTTTCGGGATTTCGACTTATTCCGGATTTTGACTTTCGGGATTTCGGCATATTCGGGATTTTGACTTTCGGGATTTCGACACATTCAGGATTTTATCTCTTCAGGATTTCGGGTTATTCGGATTTTCACTTATTCGGGATTTTGACTTTCGTGATTTCGACACATTCAGGATTTTGACTTATTGGGATTTTGGCTATCGGAATTCGGACCTTTCGGGATTTTAGATTTCGAGATTTTGGTTTTCGTGACTTTGGCCGGCACCAATTACAAAACCAGGTCTTTGCAAACAATGAGAAAAATCGCATCGTTTGAAGGTTCAGAGTGTGCGGCCTATGCACACATTCCCCTAAGTTAAATATTTATTATGAAAATTCAATATTTCCGATCATGACGACTTAAAGATTAATGGCACTACATCTATTTCGATATTGTCTATTTTTTTTCAATATTTAAAAGTCTCAGAGTTACATATGAAATTCATGCGTAATCTGCCCTCTTCGCCCCTACTTCATTAAAATATAAGAAATGATGAATGTGCTTTACAAGCAATATTTAAATAAATTTAATCTTCTCTATTTCAAGGTTCATACAATTCTAAGACGTATTTCTTCCTAAAATGAATAGGCCTTTTACAATGAGTATCCTCTAGCACTGACTGGTTTTTTTTTATATTTTCAAATTGAACTATTTCTTTCATCAGTTTTATTTAATTTTATTTAATGTATGTTGAGTGCTTCAGTAACTCCTAAAGATGAAATCTTTCTGGCTTAAAGTCTTTCAACAGAAATCCATTTAACTGATGGCTTTTTGTTAGTTATTTCTCCCTGATTTCACCAATTTCCGTACCCTGAAGAGCCATAGTGTTGGGGCTGAAAGGAACGGAAGAAAATGAATGTGCAGCGCTGTTAACAATGAGGACGCTCCCAATTGTTCCATCCTAAAATTGTGACTTCCAGGAAGGAGGTGGTGGACAGGCGAAATGAAAACACGAGCATTGGGTCTCATTAAATGATGTCCCGCGGAGTTACAGCGCGCCAGGAGTCTGATTTCGTGTCTTTGACGGTGCTATAAAAATCTCAAATGCCATCAACAATCACGCACCTGAGATGTGCTCAAAATCCTGGGACGGATGGTTGGCTTCCTTTCTGTAGACAAAAACCATCCTAACGATCCTAACAGACAAATACAGTATTTTCCTTAATTACATGCAAAATTGCAAACACTTCCTGAATTAATTTAACAGCATCACAAGCTCATCACAATCCTGCAACTTCCAACTTTTGAAGCTTTAAAAACAAAAAAAAAAGATTCAAACGAAGGAATAACATTTCAAAGCTTGAAATTTGAGAGTGTTTTAAATGAAAAAAGAAATAGAATAACTCCCTAAAACAACTGGAAAGATATGTCTGTATTATTATTTTAGCAAAAATATATGTGATAAATTGGAGTTGTTCTCCTGAATGTCACTCCTGGGGAGCATGTTTTCTTTCAATTTGCAGAAATGAGGGTAGAAGAGACAAATTACGAGAAAATTACAAGCCCTCTGGAAAAACACATACCTTTGATGAGCATGTTTCAGTCTGGCAAAAGCTCCCTTATTGGACTCCCAGAGTCATAAATGTTCTTAATTAATCCCTCCCGGCACTCCATGATAAAAACTTCTGCTTTCCTCTCTTGCATCGGAAGGATTCCTCCTTGGAACACGTAAACTCCTTCCACGGAATAGCGCACTTTTTTTCATCTTTTTCAGAAAAAGGAATTGTGCAGGGAAAAAATGCTATAAATGACATGATTAAAGGAAACAGATTACGCGGAATGCTCGATTTTATTTTAGGAAAGACCACTTTGCGTAAGCGTATCAAGGGATTTAGCATGGAAATCACTATTTTGAGGAGAAAGCTTTCAAGCTTCGTACACACTTTGGCTTCGAACACTGCATAGTTCTCCCATATTCCTTCAATGAATCTTAATTAGGTCAGATTCATTCGAAAATATTCATTCGAAAATATGAAGTATTCGAAGCCAGAGTTGTGCGAAGCCTGAAAGCCTTCCCCTACAACAATATTTTTGCTAAATGTTTCTGTTACGAAAAAATAAATGACTGATTTATGCACATTTGAAATTCTTCGAATTCATAGGCCATATTTTTTGTAGGATAGTAACTTACGATGATATCTTAAAATCCAAGTTCCAAAATGAGCACTACCCATACCCAAGAAGCATTTTCTTCTCCACATTCTAAGTACAACATTTTACAACCGAAGGTTAAAAATTCGAAGATCGATTTCAAAAGCCACATAACGGACATTTTGACTTTTTGATAACTTCGCTAGGTGGTTCATGTAATTTCTTTTTCGAATTTCGAACAGCCTTGACTGTCAAAATATGTCAATCCACATATTGTTGTCTGAAAGAGTAACAAGTGTTTGAATTTTTCGAACATTAACGGCATTCTCTAGAACATAACGATTTTCTTATCACATCAGAATGCTTTATTGTAATTTATCCATGTTATATTGCTGTTGTTTTCCGTAATGGAAGAATCCGCTAAGTCCATTGTGTAGACCGCCCAGGAGGGCCTTCCCCGTAGTGTGGATGTTTCTTCCATGCTCCTAGAGTATTTTTGAGCAGAGTCGGTGCATTTTATTACATTTTTTACAGTGAGAATGTCTTTTCCTGACATTCAATTGCTTGCACCGGGCGGGACTTGAACTAACAACCTTGGGAGTTGAGTCAGAGATCTCGTCCGCTCAAGACCCAAAGGTCTTGCCTATTGCGCCACTGAGATCCACGACATAACGATCGTTTCATTAGAAAAAAAAAGTTTAAAAATATTTCTTTTCAAATAAATCTTTAGATATTCTAAAAAAAAGTATTGAGGAAGTCAAGTCAGATAAAGGTTTTATTATTTTCACATTCCGATACACAGGTTTTCTATTCACAGTAGTAGGTTGTATTTCCACTTTGCTACAAGGTTAATGGAATTTATTGCCGCTCTGAAGATGGATAAGGACGTGAATCATATCCTTATCCATATTCAGAGCAGTAATGCGTTTGCACAAAAAGTCATAGATGTTCGAAGAATTCAAACTCAATTTCGAATTTTCGAACTTACGTTTTCGTACAAAATTGGCTACATTTATGAAATATGACAATAAAAATCTATTAAAAGTAATATTCAAGGGAATTATAATGAAATTAGCCTGGTTGTTTTAATTTTTCGCACGTCAAAGCAAATTCAGATATATTTTGATACTCGAGACACTTCGAAATTCTAACACGACATGCTTCAGCTATCATGCGGTCGAAGTGATAAGTAAAAATGTCTCTCTTTTGGCTTTTAAAACCGATCTTCGAATTTTTTAAACTCAACGCAAGTCCGGTTTTCCCGAGAGAACAGACATTCGAAGATCATTTTCGACAGTTAAAGAAAAGGCATCTTTATTTCTCGTTCCATTCACGCGGTGGGTCAAGTATTTCGTGTTCGAATTTTGTAATGTCATGGGTGCCACAAGTGACAATTTTCACTTTGTTATGGAGAAAGTTAGTGCAAGCACGATCATAATATCCCTGCTTCATTTATTAAATCGGTTAATAATCACCGAAATTCTTCCTTGACTGCTTGTTTTTGTGGTACTTCGAAAAAATGTTACAACATGGATATTTTCTTTGAAAATTCGAAAATATGTTTGAATTTTTCGAATATCAACGACATTTTGTTCAAATAGAAAGCTATTTACTTTTAGCCGAGACGTTTTGGAAGACTTAATTCCCGTCTGTGAATCTTGCTATACTTTCCGTACAGAAGTAGATGTTAAGAAAATTCGAAAATCTATTTGAAGATCCAAAAAAGAGACTTTCATACTTCTTAATACTTTCGCAAGGTGGCGGAAGTTACATCTTGTTTGAATATCGAAGTTCTTAAGTGTCAAAATGTGACGGTCTTTACATTGTTGTGAGGAAAAAAAAACATAACAACAACGTTTACTGTTCTTGCCCCAGTATTTAATCACTCCATTATCACAGTGTAACACTTTTGCCAGCTTTTTAGTGTGATATTTCATAAATTTTCCCCACCTTGTTCGAAAATTTAGCATGAAAACTCGAAATTGAATTTGAATTCTTCGAACTTCAACGACTTTTTGTGCAAATAGAGTTCCATTTACATTCTATCCAAGACACTATTGGAGAACCAAAATTTACTTCTGTTTTGGGTTCGTTATATCTTTAAAAATGTTTTTTTTTTTTTAAATTCATGTATCAAATTCGTGTATAAATGTGTATCTTCTACACGTATGCAATTATTTATGTTTATTATTCCGAATGTCCGTTGTTTTTTTTTTAATCCAGAAATTTCTGTTAATCCCAGGATCCCTTAGAAAGCTATTATCTTTTTGGCAAGATACTTGTCCAAATGTTCCAAATACCTGTAGAGAAAATGCTTCTTGGGCTCCTTGGGTAGTGTGCCTCGGAAAATCCCCGAAGTGGATCGTGTCTTAGCTAAAATGTCTATTTCATCAGAAATTATATCCTTTAGTGTCGTACCTTCAAGTAAGGTAAAGTACCCTCTAGTCGGCCGGTTTCTCAACTCGGCCAGTTGAATTATTTAACCAATTTATTAACGTTTTATAGTCAACTTCTATGAAATTTTCACTTATTTACGTTATATATAATATAATACACCTTATAATGTTAAATCGGTAAGACAACATTGTAACAAATCTAAGTAAATTGAATAAATAGTCGCACTGGCCGAGTTGAGAAACCGGCCGACTACAGGGTACTTTACCTTAATAGGGTAGATTGACACATTCTTCTCTCTATTTTTATTTTCAATATTTTTTCTTAAAAATGTCCGAAAGTATGATTTTAAAAAATTCAAAATTAAATTTAAAAAAAAAACCCTAAGGTAAAACATTCTCTGGTATTTTCTCTAAATAATAAAGGATTTGGTTAAAAGAAAAATTATAGTCAAGTTTCGCTTGTCCATCTCAAGTTATAGGGGGTCCCCTGAAAACCGCAAGTCGCTATCTCGAATCGTATAAGCAATAGATCAATTGAAAAACACTTAGACATTTGGGGTAATTTTTATAATGAGATGAGAATCGACATTTTAAAATGCAAAGATTATGAAAGTAGTTTGGTCTTTCTGTTTCTGAGTTCGAGCAATAAAATCATGTTGCAAAGGCTGAAGATGGAGAAGTGAGGAAGAGAGGAATCTCAATGTAAAGCTGGCAATTGAATGAAAAACTTCAATGCAATTTCTTTTATGAGGGAACTCTCCAATGGATTTTAGCACACCGACTCATTCACCTGCCAAGATGCCATTTGCCAGGACGGAGGTGAAAGGTCTTGCGTGACAAATTTATTGTTGCAATGCGCCCCTGAATACCATTTCTTACCCTTCAACGCGGAATCTGTTGCTTACCAACCACTTCTCTATATCGTTCTGACCAAAGCCCATGTTGAGCTGCAAATGCATCCAATTCTTTCATGTCCACTGAACACAAAACCAAGAAATGTTTTGCTTCCTTTCACTGTAGCCCACCACCTGCTGTCCAAATGGGAAAAGGAGCTCTGTAAGAAATTCCATCTCCTTTTCCTTTTGGGAAACGTTGGAATCACATGGCATGAACTTAAAAGTGATTTTAGAGTACAACTAATGGATTGAATTAATGGAAATCTTTTCCTCTTTTTTTTTGAGTGTGAAATGTACTCCTTTTTGAATTAAAAGTAATTTTTAAAACTACCCTGAAATATGCTAATTACCTGGCTGAAAGTGAAATGATAACCAAGGTGGGGGACAATCACAAAGAAAAATTCAAATCAGACTCTTGCAAGAGAACTTCTCATGAAATAATAATTTTTCCTCAACATAAATCAGCATGAATGGAAAATACGTAAATTCAGGGTGTTTTATTTGATGTGAAAAGTTTGTTTTTGGAAAATATTCTAAACAATTTTCTGTCCCCATTTAATGGCATCCCCTTCGAAGTGACCTTCATGCTATGCATAAAATTTCGCAGTATTTTTGCCACTTGGAAGGGCATACACATAGATATGGGAAAATGGAGAAAAAGAGTATTAGAATAATTTGCTAAGTGAATACTCATGCCTCTTAAAAGCCATCTCGACGTCGCTGTTTTATTCATTTAGCAACGAAAGATCATATTTCCACTTCAATCAAAACCCGGGTGCGAAAGCATCTTATGAATAATTCATTAGGTTTTTATTGCCACCTCAGACTCTGGGTACCTGGGATCAGGGATCATGTAGGTCGGTGAGATTCATAACACTCACCCCTACAATGGTACATTGGATAATCAGATAGAAAATTAGATATATA
Organism: Phlebotomus papatasi; assembly: GCF_024763615.1. NCBI lineage: Eukaryota > Metazoa > Arthropoda > Insecta > Diptera > Psychodidae > Phlebotomus > Phlebotomus papatasi. Next base: position 25,011,027 of record NC_077222.1, read on the forward strand.
ACATTAATTAGTACTATTATACAAAACAGTTTAATTCGGCGCCTTTGAGTTGATTGCAAATCAAACGATTAATTATCCATCTTAAAAGGGGCTATTCATCAGAGGAAAATAGCAAAAAAAAATTACAATTTGTTTACTGACCAAAAAAATATAATTACCTAAAATGACACAAGAAAAATTTTCCCAGAACTAACTTTAGGCTCTGTCCTTTCCAAAAAATAGGAAGAACGAAGTTGTACATTTCCTAAGAATAAAATATAGACCAAGGTCACTGCGAGACTGTTCTTAAGAACAGTAACATTCGCCGTTCCTAAGAACAACAAAATTTATAGTCCAGAGGAATAGGAAGATTTTTCTCATGGTGGGAATAATAAAATTTTCTGTTCCCAGGAATAGTAAGACTTACTGTTCCTGGGAATACTAAAATTGTACTGTTCTCGAATGAGGATTTTACAAACAAGTTACACTAAAATCATCCAGTCTTCTTCGGAGTGAAGATAAGAAAACATTCCTATAGGAAAATTGAAATTTTTCTATTAAGAAACACAACAAATATTTTCTTTTCTGAACAGAAACTTGGTCTGTTCTTAGGAACAGTAAAATTTGCACTTCGTAAGAACAAAAAAATTTTACTGTTCGTAGGTCAAGCAAAATATACCATTCATAGGAACAGCAAGATTTTTGTATTCCTACGAAAAGTTAGATTTTCTGTTCCCATGAACTCCGGGGAACTTTGCAAACTTTTTGTTCAATATGACAAAAAGAATTGCCAGTCAGAGAAAGTAATTACCAAATGTTCTCCGGAGTGAGGATAGAAAACTATGCCGGGGAACATTAAAACTTTACTGTTCCCACAAAAAACTATAATTTAACTGTTCGAAGGAACTTATGAAACTCTTTTGTTCGTGAGAACAGTAAAATTTTCCTTTTTGGAGGAAAGGCTTTTGTTCTGTTCAAAAGAACATCAAATATTTTCCTTTCAGAACAGAAATTAGATTTGCTCTTAGAAACAGTAAAATTTGGAGTTCGTTGAAATAAAAAATTACTGTTCCTTCGAAGAGAAAAATTTTATCGTTCTCACAAACAAAACAGTTTTATCGTTCCTCTGAACAGTAATATTTGCATGTTGTAACAACAACAAATTTTACTGGTAGGAACAGTAATGCGCTACACGGTAATAGAACTGTTCCTGAGAACAGTGACATTTTTCTTTTCGGAAAAATAGGAAAAATCTCTTTATCAGAACACATTTTTCCTGTTCGTAACTGTAGTAAACGTTGCAATACGTAGGAACAAAAATTACTGTTCCTAAGAAATATAAATTTTACTACTCGCTAGAACAGTAAAATTTGCACGTTCGTAGGAATAATAAATTTTACTGTTCCTAAAAGAAGTAAAACTTACTGTTGGCAGGAGCAGCAAAATGTTTAAGCTCAGAAGAACGCAATTATTTCTGTTTCTAGGAACAGTAAAATTTGCAGTACGTGGAAACAAAAATTTGAACTAGTCGTGGGAACAGCAAAATGTAGCAAAATGTAGCAAAATGTACTGTTCACGAAAGCAGTAACCATTTACTATTTTTCATTGCTTATTTCGTTTACCGAGGGAAGAGTTTGTCAGTTGTTTGTTAAAAGTTTGTCAAAAGGATGTTATTGTACATAAACAGTGTAAGGAAATTGTCAAATTGACGATGGAATATTCTTTTCACAAATTATTAACAAACTCTTTAAAGATTCTTTTCTTTTAATGCCTCTACAAATTGGGAAACATTTTCCTAAAAAAAATGTATTTTTGAAGGAGTATAAAAATACAGGGAAATGCTAACGATATTATGAAATTTAAAATGATTACATTTATGTTTTTCACGTGTAACTTACGTTACACGTGAAAAAATACCTTTGGCAAAAGTCAATGTCAATCTGTATTACCTCAAAATCTTATTTAGATTAACGATCATGTCAGAATACAAAATCAAGTAAATTTAACCACATCGCGACGTTATCATGTCAATGTTACCATCAAAATGATGATCGTTAATTAATGAAACGCTTATGTCTACGTCCTTTTCAATCCCTTTGACGGGGCCACCCTTGGATGCTTTATACATTGCACAAAATCGACATGGAATCTAATCGTGACTCCCTTTTATGACATATTTCACCCATTCCATAACCAAATTTTGTCCAGGAGCTCCCATGGGCCAATTTTGTCCGGAAATTCCGCTCGATGGGAGACAAAGTGGGGCCAATTAAAAATGGAGGCGCACGTCGAGAATTCAAGGGAGGTTTGAAATAAAAGAGCCTGACAGATATTTGAATATCCCTCAGGATAAATTATTGACTTTCACTCATTGGCTCCACACCCCGCGGAAATGGTTCATGTGAATACAGAATTTTCTGTCTAGCTATTTATCACTTTTTTTCTGTATTCTTTCAACCTCCACAACACCCATCGGGGCCTGATGAAAAGCAATTAAGCCACTGATTTTCCTCTGCCACAGATACTAATTAATTATTCTTTTGAATTTTCCTCTGTGGTGAGAACAAAGGAAGATTTTTTTTTCATGTTAATTTATAATAGCTCAAGTCACTGGAAAATCTTCTCCATGGCACTGGGGGGTGGAGTAGAGAAAATCCTGTTCATTTCTTTTTCCAACAGTCTCATCAATATTACAACACTTCATAATGATGTGCGTAATTATGAAAAATAACTCTTGAGAACTCTTCAATGGGAGGGAAGTGTGAAATGGAAATTCTATGGGAGAGCTTTAATTAAGAAGGAGGTATTATAACTTAAAGAGGAAAATTTTTCGATAATGGTAGTTGAGAGGACTAATTAAGTTATATAGTGCATTTTTTAAAAATTAAAATGAAAATCATAGCGCAGTTTAGTATTTAGTACGGTCATGTATTAAATTGGCCCATGAAAAAGATTATCGTAAGAAAGGAATATGTATATTACCTCTTAATGATAATGTTACATCAGATTTACTAAGTTTGTATTTTTAATATTTTTTACAGGCTTGAATGTAGCTCGCTTTCCTCTACAGCTAAGGTAAGTGAGAATATCTTAAACTAAGTAATTTATATTTAAGCCTTGTTTCTGGCTTTTTAAAAACCAATATCTATCCTGCGGTATAGTTATTTAATTTTATAAGGCCGAGTTTTTTAGTTTTTAATATAGCGAATTACTTTAGAATATGTTTAAACCTTTACACAGTCTGTGGTGAATTCACAAAAATCAGTTTTGTAAATCGAGGCTTAGATCAAGACTCACAGTAACATAGACAGGGCTAGAATTTACACATTTTTTAGTAGTGAGTGTTGAAGGAAAATACGTTAGGCACCGATTCAAGCCTTATGTGCATAGGCGTGCAAGAACCGTTGAAACCGAATAAACGTGAAATAAAACATGTCCGTCAATGGTCAAAACACTACTATAACAAACTTATTTTGACGTTAATTCGGTTTCAACGGTTTTTGCACACATCTGCTTATGTGCATTGAAATTTCAGGGTTAGGGCAGGAATTACACGTAAACCACTTTTAAATAACCTTAGGTAATGATCTAGCCTTAATAAAGCTAAATTTAACACTTATAGCATTTTTAGGGGAACAGTCATTCTTAAAATTCGGGACCATCTATTAAAGAGATGTTGTTTTTTTGACTATTTTCTTCCTTGTAAATTGTATTTATGTACGAAAGCTCGTCAGTCAGAACAAATGACACTCAAATCACACAATCCTCTGCGCAATGGAGATATAGGAAAAATTCACTGAAATTCACTTGCACTGAACCGGAATCGAAATTGAGGACCTCTCGTTTAACTAGACAAGTGCTCTAAGAGGCCACAAGTTCTCTTTAATTTTCCAAATGACCTTAACCAATTATTCTGGGCACTTTTCTCTAGAACTCACTCAGTGATTATAGCACTTTTCTAGTAAGACTGGATAAATTTAATGTCGCTTCTCAGATTGACGATTCTCTGCACATAAATACAATTGATCAATATGGAAGACAGATTCGAAAAAAAAAATCTTTTCTTGGTTTCAAAATTTAAGAATGAGTGTTATCTCTAAAGCACGATAGGTGTTAAATTTAGTCATATTAAGGCTTGACCTTTAAATAGGCTTAATACAAAGCGGTTTCTCACTACCTTTAATAGATATATGCACTCTAGAAAAATTCGTGTAGTAATGTCATTCAAGGTAATTTCAAAATGTCACCTACTCTGAAAAAAATGTTTTGTAAACGAACAAATGGATTTTGTTGAAATTTTGTCAAAAGGATGTTATTTACCAATTTGACAAAACTTTTTCTTGCATATTATATATGGAAAAACACCCTTTTGACAAACTTGTCTTGCTAGTTTGACAAAACAGTTTTTTCAGAATACATTGGTATTTTTTGTTAAATTTTTTTCATGAAAATGGTCTGAAATGCAAATAAAATTGAAGTGAAAAATGAGTGTTCACAAAAAAGTTATCTCAGTATTTATTTAAATAATTCATCATTCCACACAGAAGGAAAATATTTTATTAACTTGCTCATAAATGTTTGTGAATTTTCACTGGGGACTTACGAAATGCTCGTAAATCGTATAATCCAGAAAAAAAGTTTGTATTTTTTTACAAATATTGTTCGTAGACTGAGAAAAAAAAGAGGCTACGATTAACTTTTTTTCGTCATAATTTTAACACTTTTCAGGTGTAAAAATATATCAACATTTTTAATGTTAATTTTACACATTTTGAGGGTAAAATCAACATGAAAAAGGGTAACTTTAACACCTAATACACCTAAAAAGGGTACTATTTACACCGATTTCGGATCAATATTGGAGGGTAAAATTAACATTTCTGGAATGCTATTTTGACTTTTTCGAATTTCTCTCAGTGATGATCACTCAACGAGCATTTTCTGTTCTCTAACAAACATTTGTTCGTAAATGTTCGCAAATACACAGAGAAATGTTCGTATAATTTTGTCATTTCTTCGTAAAGTTTTGCCAGACAAACAAAAATGTACGAAGAAATGTTTGTAGGACGACAAAAATACTTGTGAAATGATCATACTACGAACAATATTTGTGAAAAACATACAAATTTTTACAACCGTTTTAGTGGACTATATGATTTACGAACATTTTTTCGAAGTATTTTTTGTGTGTAGTGTAGAAGAACTCCATAAACTAGATTCAAATGAAATTAGTGTTAATTTAAGTGTACTTAAAACACCAAACTAGGGTTTCTGGTAACACTTGCCTATATTCCAATCTAAATACTAAACATTTTTAGGTAACCCTAGACAATACATTTTACTATTGAGTATAAATTAGGTCGTCAAAACGCTACTCTCATGTCTTTGAAATGACCTGGACTAACTCTGAGGTCTTATAAATTCTCTTACTTCAATATTACGTTCTTTTTACCTGAAATAATTACATATAATTGACAACAAAAATAAAGCTAGTCCTTGGAAAGATTTTCTTAAGGAATTATGTAATTTTCTCGAAGTAAGATTACCATAAGTGAAACGTAAATTTTTGCAACTGTGATTACCACTGATTCATTTCTCTGTGGTATTCCAGCGCTTTGCTACTTGGGAGCTTGTAAAATGTATGACGGCATTATCCTCTAATTCACATATCTTCAATTCAAATTAATATTTTTTATCCTTATTTAATTCACAATTAAGTATCATTAAAATTAAAGAAAATGAGTAATTAATTTGACCATTGAAAAGGAAATTTAGATCAACAGTCATTTTATGTGTGTCCTTTCATACAATTTGCCTGAGAATCGAGCATGAAATTTTGTAATTTTTCATTTTGGTACATTTTCCAACATTTTAATCCCTAAGCCCCATCAATTTTCCGGTTGAAACCGGAAGAATGGGCGTTGGGAAGAGGGCTGAAAAGATGATGTTAGTGCAGAGAATAGCAACAACTTTTATTATCATTTGGACGCTGACATTTATATGGTACTTCTCCTATAAATCAAATGATGCATTTATACTTTTTTTTTCCTCGCTTTTCACTTTAGCCATGTGGATAGGAGAAAGTTTCTCGATTTTCTGTGAGTGAATTTTTCTCACCTGCCACATTTAGTTTGCTTTTTCACCTGTTGTTCCATCCAACATAACTTTGTGATATATTTTTATATGGGAATATGACCAATTAGTTGCTAGGAGAAAATTGAAATATCCTTTCTCCCATGAGTCCTTTCGTCTGTTGCTATATAAATATATATATATCCTGAAATTTGAAGCCACTTTCTCATACTTCGATTTAAATTTATATGAGATTTTTTTTTGCACTCGCGACCGTTACGCTAAATATCTAAAAATTGAGAAGTTTTTTCGTATTATAAGAATCATTACCGTGTCGAGGGATAAATATACTAAATTTTTGTTTAAATACATTTTTTCCTCGGATCACTGTGAGCTGAGTCCGAGATCAATTTAGCGAATTGGCTTCAAATAGCTCCATATAAAAAAGTCAACTTGCCACGGGCTTGTACATATCCATCCCCATTGAAGTGAATTAAAAAAGCTTTTCTCGAGCCATGGAGACTCCGTTGAATTGTCTTTTCATATTAACACCTTTGGTGTAGAGCTTTTTGATCCTTGTCATTGAGCTTTTAAAAACAAGTTAATCTTTAATGTATGTTTCATGGAATTTTTTATCAAAAGTCACATAAGAATCATTTGTAGAGAAAAAAGTTATCTAATCCGCCGTGAGAATGACAATGAAAAAGATGATTAAGCATCAGCAGAGTCAAAGCTCTCATCATGAGCTTCTCCATATTCAGCAGGTGCACCTAAAAGTTGTACCATCTTTCAATGCACGTGGTTACATTTTCGCTCTTGGATTAATAATTATTCTCCATTTTGCCATGATAACATCATTATGTGCGACCAGGTACAATTCCGGGGGTCATGTGTAAATTATAAATGAAACACTCAATGTGTTGGAATTATTTAATTGCATGCTATTTGCGTGTTATGAGTTGACTAACATAAAACCAAATTATTTTGGGTGACGCACATAAATAGCCAATGCAATTCGATATTAATGATGAGGCTGAGAATGGTGTTAAAAAAAACCGGAGCAGGTACGATGTAAATAAAATATTTGCTAGTGCTATTCTATTGATTTTTTTGGTCAGAGAAATCCCTATGAAATAGATATTTTGGTGAGGAGATGAAATGGGATGTTTCATCGATTCAAACTGGACCTTCAGTGTCTGCAGGTTATAGTTATCATTGAATTAGTAGCATATGGTTATGCTGTCTGAGCTGGAAGTTTTCATTGAAAACATCAAAGTGTGAAAATGCTCAGGTGTCCCGGTTCAGACATGGGCTATAACAGCGACAGTCCAAAGAGTGTCTCACCCAAAATAATATTTACTTTGTTATTTCCGATTTGCATTTGGGTACTCGAAATGATTGTACCAGAAACACTCACCCATGCCAAATGCGGCTCAACCTTTTGTCCCTACTAGCATTGTTTTATATATTACCTAATCGCCTTACTTGGTATTTTGCATTTTAATTGTGCAATAGACTGTCAATTTTAATTTTACGATCTGTGAAAGTTTTTGTTAGTGATTATATGTAGAATAAAGCTTAAACCAATATATCACATCTCTACTACATTTGACTAATAATAGTGCTTTAGAACTCTAATTTCTAATTTACGTAAAATTGTTTGAAGTGTAAGAAGCAGGGACACTGTACAATGCACTGTACGATGCTCAAGGCGTGCGTCAATTGCACAGGTGCACATGAACGCTATACTTGTCACAGAGAAAAAGGTAAAAATATGTATCGATGAGTACATTTCAGTGTCTTATAAACATATGCTAGCCATATTGCTTAATTTATTATAAAATTTGAGTGAAATCTAAAATTAGATTTTAAAAAAAAGAATAAATTGAAGCCCGAGGCACATTCACGACTTAAACCGAGAGACGACTTAATGTAATTGTATTCAAAATAATGATTTGACTAAAGTCCCATCAGTTTCTCACAAAATAAGCTTTTTATCGGCTTAACCCCAAAGACGGATTGGACAGAAACTGATAGAATTGTAATCTGTAGCCGAATTTTACAATATCAAATATGAGAATGAGATTTTCAAATGTGAGAATCCTATTCTCAAACTCACACTACTCACATTGATTGAGAACGTTGTTCGAAAAATCGCATGCAACTTGCACAATGAGGTGCTCAGAGCAAAAGTGGGCCGTTTTAATAGGGAAATGCATACAATGGAGACCACTCTTGCTCTGAGTGTCTCCAATGTGAGTTGAGTTTCAACTCAATGTAAATAAAATTGTGTGAGTTTGAGCAAAAAAGTTTGAGTTTGATAACTGAGTAAACTCAACCTTTTCATCTTTCACATTTACTAAAAAGAAATATGTTCAAAAACATCTAAAATGATACTATTTATTATTTTTTATGTATATTGCAATATGATTGAGCATCTTATTGTGCAATTGCATGCAATTTTCGAACAAAACGTTCTCAAATCAATGTGAGTAGTGTGAGTTTGAGAATAGGATTATCACATTTGAAAATCTCATTCTCATATTTGATATTGTAAAATTCGGTTACGATCAGTTTTTTGATTAAGTCGTTTATCGGCTTAACGTAATTAAGCGCATAAGAAAACAACCTAAGGGTTCAGAAAACTTTCCAAAAAAAAACAAAAAAAATGGTCTAAAAATTTATTAAATTCCAGTAAAATATTCTAAAAGCCCATTTGCTTCTATGCACTAAAATTTTAGCACAGCTTTTTAATAATTCTTTTGCATTATAAATTATTTGCAAAATTCCTCACAAAACACTTTTCTTCCTTATTTTTCTTTTCACTTGTGAAATTTGTTAAATTCCTTGTTAATAATATAGAGAAGACTGGAGTAGTAGTAAACATGTGGTAGTTCTAAACACTGATATTTATGTCTACACTTGTTGGACTTATTTTGGCCACTTCTGCAGTGGACAAGGATCCCTATATAGTATCTATGAATTCATATAGATTTTGTCCCCTGAAGTCACTTATCTCATTTGAAAAATTGCAGTGTTTACCATTGATTCTTATTTACTACTGCCCCAGTTTCCCATATTTATTATAATTTGTTGTTGTATTTTTTATTGAAGGGAAAACTAGTGAACTAAATCATTCATGCAACAATGGGGGATGTAATTAATAAAGTTATAAAATGCATCAATTTCTATTTTGCATTTTACTGCAATTCAGGAAATTAATTTACGTGAATGTTGCTGTTAAACTTTGCGTGATATATTCCTGTTTTCGAAAAAAGTTTATGAAGTAATAAAACTTAACTTATAACTAAATAGATCTCAACTCTTGTTAAATCTTAACAGGGGGAATTTGAGGGTTATTATAGGAATTTACACAGGACACTGGCTAAATTCACATCTTGCAAAGTTGGGTGTAGACGTTACCTCAGCTTGCAGGGGCTGTGGAGAGAGTCTGGAAACAGTAGAACACATTTTATGTTATTGTTCCAAATTCTCAAGCCAGAGAATTCAGATTTTTAAGAAAGAAGTGCTGACACTGGGGGATATCAAAAAAGCGGCAGCTCAGGATATTCTGCAGTTCAGCCACGTTTTAAAAGAATTGGAGTAAGGTTTGTTGGGTAGACATAAGGGGCTCAAATAGAGCCTAGGTGTCTGCAGCCCACAGATCGTATCATGCTCCCTATACAATCTATCTATCTAATAAAACTTAACAATTATACATAAATTGTTAAAAAGTAAAAGACCTATCACTATAAAAAAAAACTTGCACAATTTACCATTTAGAATGACATTTAAAATTGGTTTGAGTCTATTAGTACTTGTACTAAAAATTACAAAACTTAATGATTTACTTCTTTATTGTCATTTTTCTGTGGGAAGATTCTATAAAAGGATATAGCAAAGCGTCCCAGCTTTGCGAAATGCTCGGACTTACGAGAAAGTCCTCTCTGTTAACATATTTTTTGTATGCACATAGGGTTACTGCTGATATAATCTTGTTTATAGACAATGAGAAAGCTATTAAGAAATTATTAAAACTTATAGGGGATGTAAAATTATTAAAAAATCGGTACTTAACCGGTTCATTACCGATGAAGACCGATTCAGCCGGGTTCGAAATTTCAATACCTCTCACCTCAAAATTTCAATACCTATAACTAGGGAATTTTACTTATAGGGGATGTAAAATTTTTCAAAAATCGGTACTTACCGGTTCATTACCGCTGCTATTCTGCCATCTTTATAATTTTGTAACTGAACAAGAACCAAGAAATTTCGTATTCTCACAGAAAAAATATAAAGCTCTAAAATATTAGTACTCTCTAAATATTTTAGACCTTATTATAAAGTCTCCAACAAAATTTTCAAATTACCATATTCTACATCCAAGAATTTTTCAATTCATCCAAAAATTCTTTGACAGTTCCATACATTTTCTTGTACGATCCAAGGAAAGTTTAGAGGTTCTTTTAAAATTTGTAGATTGAAAGTTTTGTCAAGGTTGAATTGAATATAATTACCTTTAAAGATACATATTTTAATGCTTTTTTCATGAAAAATAACAATTCACTATAAACACGCAGTGTCAAATAATTCCGCAGATGATGTTGCACGACAAGTCTCCAAATTTTTTATATCTTGTTCGATTTTTGCTATAAAACTTCTTGGTGGCAGAATTGCTCAACCTTGGATTGACTCTAACAAGAATTCCAAATTCCGCAAAATCTTACAAAATTATAAAGATGGCAGAATAGCATCCTTAATCGGTTCATTAGCGGTGAAGACCGATGCAGTCGGGTTCGAAATTTCAATACCTTTCCAAAAAATCCAAATTTAACCAAATCGTTTGAAAAATGGGCCTCCAAAGTGGGTGACTTTTGATTTTCAATAATTCAAAATGGAGAATTTTTCTGTCACAGGTATGTTTGGGCGAAATGTTTACCTGGGCTACCTCTAAAACATATCCGAAGCCTGGGACAATTTTGAGGAAAACCAAAAAAAAACATGGTTTTGGAGGGGTTAGAGGGGAGGGGTGAGGAGGGGAAAAACGTCGAGAGATATTGTTTTTTATTGGGGGTCATCGAAGAGACGATTATATAACTGCTCTCTCTTTGAGTTCGAGCAGTTAAATATGACAATATCATATGACAAATTTTCTTCATAAATTTAAGACCACATTATGAGCCAACTGAATGGCGACTACAAAGAGCTGTATGAAACACACTGTAATTGATATTAATTGAATTTTTAAATATTTTTTTCCAAATTTTCCAAAAAACAAATAATTTCAAAAGTTTTAAATTTATCATATGACATTGAGGCCATTTACATCGCAGCATTGGATTGAGATTGAATTGTCCAAAAAACGTGTTTTGGGACAATTTAATCTGAATCTTCGGTACAAATAGCCTCATTGGGACCATTCACACCGATCTTGGACAATTACAACCTAATTTGGCCAATAAAAGCTCATTTTAGGGCAATTGAATTTTAATCCAATGCGACGGTGTAAATGGCTCCATTGTCATACTGTTACAGAATTCCTTTAATGGATATTTTAATAAATCCTGAAATAATTTAAATTCGTCTTGTACAAGTTAATAAATTTAGTACGTACGTGTCGTACGTGTATTAAATTTACACAGAAAAAAATCTAGTAGAGCAATGCAATTGATCTTGTATAACAAAATGATGTAATACACTTTCAGTTTAGTTTATTCTTGTTTAATATACCTTGTAGTAAAATAATATAAACGAGAAAAATCATTCGTTGAATGCTCGAAATTATAGGTATTATGTTAAAAAAAATTATTTGAAGTTAAGTGTTAGGCTTATGATTTCTACGTACGCTAGAGAAATTTCTGTCCATATTGAAGAAAATTCCCTACGCTTGTGTAGAAAAATCTCTTCAATATGGTTATAAGTTTTTCTAGTGTCTAGGGGCCATTAAAGGATTTCCCTTATGTTGCAAGTGGCCTTTTCTTACCCTTTAGCAGCACTCACTAATATATATTACGAAATACTTCGAAATTCATCAAATATTATGGTATTCTAATGACAAATGAGCATTTATGATTTTAACACTGTACTGTTTGTTCTTAACTGCTTCTATATAAATAACTTCTCTTTGTATTGGTTTCTGTCACGACTGCTTGGTGATTTTAGAACACGTCGAGGACTAGGGAAAATGATCGAGACAGGAACCAATACGAAAAACAGTCGATAATGCAGATGCATTTGAGAACAGCAGTGTTAATAAAATCAATATGATTTTATTTCATTCAAAAACGAAAAGGAGAAATCTCTCTACTTACATTTTTTAGCACTTTGTTGTTGCTTCTTTCTAAAATGCTTTCTTTATTAGCGTTATTTCTTTGTACTGGTTCCTGTCACGACTGTTTGATGTTTTTTTTTTGGAATACGATGAAGACAGGGGAAATCAGTCGATAACAAGAAAAGTCGATAATGAAGAAGCACTTGGGAATAGTATAGTGGTAAACATGTGTTCAGAAGAAGGATTTTCCCTTTTTTAGCACATGCTTTTTTAGGACTTTACTGTTCTCAAGGGATCATACATAAACAACTTTTCTATTGGTTTCTATTTCGACGGTTTTCCTCAGACTTCGCCGTGTTCTAAAACCACCAAACAGTCGTGACAGAAAGCAATACAATGAAAAGTCGATGACACAGAAACCATTACTTAAAACAAATCATTTTTCACAGGAATAGCACCATTATTCAGAATAATACCAAGACGGGTTTCAATATGATATAAACTGACAGGCACCCTTTCTTTTTGTGAGACTATTCCTAGGACCCTTTCTAAGACATGCTTGAGATTTGCCACAAAATAATAAAACTAAGCCAAATTCTTAATTAAAGGTGTTTTTACTATTGCGTTTTATTACTCTTCTTCAATTTTCGAATTCCTAACGTTTAAATTTAATTTTTTCAAGGGATTTTTTTAGTACTAAATAAACATTTCTGACCACCAAACTATTCTATTTCGACCCTTGGATTTCATGATAATTTTTAGCTTTTCAAATTTTCCTTTTTCAAGAATAATTTACTGTTTCTAAGCTTTAAAAATTAATGACTTTGAATTTAGAATTTGATTGACATTGTTACCAAAACATTGGAAAATCTGCTACATCAATTTAGTACATGCCTGTACTAAATGTGTTTAAGTATGTTTTGCATGGCATCTAAATATTTTTGGAAAATAAAAGCTATTTTTCTGCAATAATTAAAATTCTCATAAATCAATGTTTCTCAGTATGTCTTTTAAGAATGTATCAGACATGAATTATAGCATCGACTTCATTTCCTCCTTAGAGACCCTCAATGTGATCCGTTGAATGTCTTTTTCACTTTAAATTGGAGCTCGATGGGAGAGAAAAGGAGTGATGTGTGAGTGAATAAATCTTTCAAAATGGAAGAAAGAATCATATAAGCTTTCAATTTTTTCCAACATCCGTTTCCTTCTTTAGGATCTATACCATTGAATAGAGCTAGGGGAGTATGGGATAAATACATGTCACGTACATATAAATGGGTGAGTTCTTGAGTACATTCATATGTAAATTTTAAACATTTATGAGAAATTTATTTGCACTTCCTTTCCATTTGCCGGTGATGGTGAATGTTATGTATATTGTAACATGCGGTGGTGCTTAATAAGTAAAGAGCTTTTTTTTCTTCTTCCCATTCAAAATCGACCAATTTGCCTCACTGGCTTTTTATAGATGCTTTCCGGCTGCACAAACTTTGGCCTATTTTCGAAATTGACGAGATGAAAGAGTTTTGTGTTGAATTATGAGAAGTAATAATGAGATTTTTTCACCGAATATTCAATATGTTTGCAAATATCCCTGGTCCCCTTCTCAAAATACAAAAAAAACATACATAGCTCATACGTTCAGTCATCCGTGGACCTATTAATGAACAGTAAATATTCATTCCTGAATGGCATTTCCCAGAAAGCATCCCCCAATGTAGTCAATTTGTTTTTTTTTTTTGATAGCTTCGTCATGAAAATATTTATTTGTCATGCAAATGTTCACCTTAAAAAGCCTTTCATACTGCCATAGAACAGCATATTTTTGGTTCGGCAACAAAAATATTACCACTTTTTGCTCTTGTACAAACTTTGTTGATTTATTTATTACAGAAGAGTTCAATTGACCATGAAGAAATTTACCAATTTTTTTTTTCAACAACCCCCAAATGATATGTTTTTATATAATTGTTTCAATTGCACAGTAATTTACTTCATTTTCTGGAAAATTAATCAATTTATTGACACGGAGAATTTAAAAAATAAATTATTTACAAAAATATTGATTAAAAACAAAGCGATTTTGTTTAATTAAAAATAATACGTACCTGATGCCAATTGCTCTAATGAAAATTATAAATTGCCAATATTATTTAACTTTGTATAACAAAAAGTCTCGAAGTATTCTTATAAATTAACTTTTAAAGATGTGATTAATTATTTTAGTAAATCTACAAGGGATGATTTAAGATTGTCACTCAAGGTTTATACAAGCTGCAGTAAGTTGATATTTGCAAAAAGATTTATGCAGATTTTCCAATTAGGGGAGACCGGGGAGGTTTGGGACACTTTTTCATGTTTTGACTTTGAGACAGTATTCCAAAAAATCACGATAATGTATTACAATTTCATGCGGTCTATAGGATATTTTATGGGTATTGACTTTATAAAAAGTACCGATAGAACGTGAAAAACAGCTGAATTTTCTTGGAGAAAATAAAACATTTAACTTGACGCTTTGTCCCAAACCTCCCCGATTTGGGGTAGTATGGGACGCAAAAGGGGATGTTTGGGACGCATTTTTTCCCGCATAATTTGCATTATTGGAGCACATTAATTAATTTAAAATACCAGAATAAAAATATTTCTAATCGAAATAAAAATGTTTAATCTTTTATTTCATACTTAGAAATTAATATCAATTTAATTTGTACAGTAGGATGATTTATTGTCAATCACTTATTTAATGTATTTTCTTCTTCTTTACTATCCTAGATTTCTTTGCTTTTATATTCTAAATATTGGAATCATCATCATCAAATTCCTTAGGCGAGTAGATTCTTTTGACACTTTTAGTTTTGAACTCATTGGCGGATTCCTGTTTGATTTCACGACAACTGCATGTTACCTGTTTTTTCCTTAATTCTCTGAAAAAGCTTTCGTCTTGTCCTTTCTGGAGAACTTCTGAGAATTGTAGAGGATATTGCTCGATAAATTTTCGAGAAAATAGTTTTTAACGGTATTGAGCAAAGGTCGAATATCCTTTGGAGAATAAATTTTGATTCCCAAGACATTGATGGTTTACTTGTCCCTGTATTTAGAGAAATCTGCTCCACTGATAAACTTTGCACAAGAGGGAAATTTTCAGTAAAAACTGGGCATTACTCTCCACTTTGACAATAAAAAATTGCACGCCACCTATAATCTTGTCGAAAATCAACGTCCCATTCATCCCTTTTCAGGTGTGCCAAACATCCCCGCGGGTAGTTTTGATATTTAAAACCTTTAAGTAAAAAACAAGAGCGTATAGTCTCTGAAACTTTTATAAAAATATGTTCCCAGATTATACTGCTAGCTAATGAGATAAAAAAGTTTTGATTATATATCGCTGATATAAAATACAAAAAGCAAAACTGAGAAATCAAAAAATACAATTTTTATCAATTTTTAAGAAAGTGTTCATAGAATTAAAACAATAAAACTGAGGATATCCATTCATTTAGTCAAAATACATCTTAATATTGCTTACGATTGAGTAGTGGTTAAATCCCATTTATTTCAAAAATTAATGAAAAAATCGCCTTGTCCCACACTGCCTCTGTCCCAAACCTCCCCGGTCTCCCCTACACTCCTTGAACCGGTCTTTAAATTAAAGGTTTAGCCCAGTTTCCGAAGATCTCCAAATCCTAAGTAGCAAATAGTTGGGCTATGTGCTGGATACACATACGACGAGCCGAGAGACAGCTTAACATAATTATAATCCAAATTATGATTAAACTACATTCCCATCAGTTTGCGACTAAGCCGCCTCTAGGCTTAAGCGGTACGTTTGTCTAGAGCATAAGCCATAGGTCTGAAGCGTATATAAGGTTTACTAAAATACCATCCTTTATACTGTATAAAAAATAGATAACGCCCCCTTAATTATTATTATTATTATAAAAGTATTTTTAAACCTTCTGGAATTTATTCTAATAAAGTCCACTGGATGCATTTCCAATACCTTTCACAGCACGACAATTCCTGCTGATCTACATAGGGCTCAAACCCAGTATACCATCATAGAGTAAGCGCTCCACCAAAAAACCATTGCGTGACCTGAACACGCCCCTTAGTTAGGTCTTATTTTTTAAACCTGTTATTTAATAACGAGATCATTTTCCCAAAATTTTTAATTGACTTTTCTGAGGTAGGATACAGCCTACAACAAAGTAATTTAGTCTTCCTCTTAAGTGAAAAAAATTGTATTCAAGTATGAACTTACTCCTTGTTCTGCACTTTTAAAAAAGACTCAAACTTGGTCTGTAGATGGAATTTAGGCAAATAATCTTATGATTCTTCAGTGGAAATATGAGATATATATAATTTATTTCCCCTCAAAGCTATTGCTAATCGTGGTGAAAGTCAGTAGATCGCAATGCATATAATGAGGCATTTTCCCGCGATATTGTGCATATAAAATAGATAAAATAATAATCAAGTGATGGGAATGATAAGGGGTTGCATCGTTTAGCAAATGGGGTTGAAATAATAAATTGAATCTCTTCTATGGCACAATATATGTATTTAACGTTGAGCTTATGCCTCTCCTGATCCTCCCCATTCCCCAAAATACTCCACCCATATTAAACAGATAATGGGGCTGCCGAAATGCTCCCAGGCAAATTAATCCACCAAATTGACTTTCAATGAAGCATCCCAACCATTAACTGATGCGAAATCTCGTGCGCTATCTCACAATTCATTATTGATGCAACCTCGTGCCTCTGTCAGACACTGAAGATGGATCTGGTGAGATTGACTTTCACCAATTCTTGCAACCATATTGTTCAGAGAAGCCATAGGAATGTATCAACTATTTCAAATGAGCATTGCCCCAATTTCCGCGCAAAGAGGAATTCAGGAGGTATTTCTTGAATTTCTCCATCGTCAATTTGCATCCACACGGTGCTGTTTCCATTTCCAAATGAAAGCCTCTGGCTCAATTAATTTGTCTATATTGGAATCCTTTGGGGAATCTTTCATTAAAATTCTACTGATTGAAATTCGAATGCAAAAACGGTTTTACTTCTCGGAAACGGCTATTCTAGTGAAATATTTCAATTTATGGCATTTTTACTACTCAAACTCCACAGAGAAAAAAGTTTTTATTATTTCTGGATTTTGATATATAATTTTGACTCCTTACCCGTTAAGCAGTTGTATTTTGGTGCAATTTTGGAAATCTGAAGGTTCAATTTTTTTTTATCGTCACGCTGTTTAGCCGTCAACTGTGTTGTCTGTTTAGCCGTCAACTGTCGCCAGCTCTAGAGACCAAACGGTTAGAGATAACAACTTGAAACCCTCGTGAACCCCCTCCATTTGTCTACATAAGGATCGTTAACATGCCCCTCATTTAAGATTATGGGTCGGTTATATTCCTTTCGGAACCGCTGCACCGAGGCCACTTATTTAGGCCTATTATGCACTCCCTATTCTCCTTGTTTTGTTTTAAACCCCAAGGCGATAAATTTGCTTTACGCCACGGTGCTCCGTGTACGTGATTACAGTAGACTCTGGCAAATTCGGCTCTTTTAAGATCGGGCTACTTTTTAATTGGGCTCGAACCAGAGGCCTCATAGTCGTAGAGACACTTATGCCCTAGACACACTTATGACTTAAGCCGAGAGACGACTTAGTGAAAAATGATGGAAATGTACTTTAATCATTATTTCGAATATAATTACGCTAAGCCGTCTCTGGGCTAATCCTCAGGTCTGTCTAGGCCCTTACTCTATCCACTGAGGCCACTTAGGATTGCCACAATACGCATCGTGATTTTTTTTTCATTTTGGGATATGCTTTAAGGATTACCCAGACAAATATTTCATCCTTATACGAAAATCTCGTTGAATTATTCATTATAACGATTTTTCAAGGTCAACGGTTAAAAAGACACTAGAGAGTGTATTTCTGAACCCAATGGCACCATGTTTGGGCTGGTTGGAAAGGTCTTCGAATTCTTCACAAGTCGGATCCGCTTCCAATTGGTTTAGGCCTGAATACCTGAACCGGTTCATAACCGATAACTAGTTTTTATCTAAAATTCAATTCATCTGATTTATAAATCAATTCAAACCACACACTGGTGAAAATAAAAGGGTCAAATTGATCCTTTTCGAAAGGATGGATCATATTTGGACCTTTGAAAGGATCACTAGTGTCTCTTGAAATTTTGTATGCAAATTTATCACGTTAGATTATGTTTTATCACGAACTTATTACTTATACCATATTTCTCTCATCTGAACGAACACCAAAGATGACTTCGTTCGTTTATTCTGGAGGTCAATAAGTGTCAAAACATTGACACTTTCAAAGGATCCTCTGTGATCCTTTCATTTTTACCAGTTGGATAAATTTGACCCTCTTATTTTTGCCAGTAGAGTTATAAACCGGTGATTTTTGTCTGAAAATCAGTATTATTACTCTTATTGTGGAATCCTTTGAGCGATATATGAATCGGTTCACATAGGTTCAAAGCCGATAAACGGTAAATGATGCGAAAATAATTTTGACGTGTATCGTCTAAGTCACGAGTTCGAAAACTTTTTAAACCCTTAGATAGACGCTATGCCATCCCTTTTTGAATATTTTTTGGATATTATGCAGGCTGACATTACGTTCTTATACGAAAATACCGTTAACGCATTCCTAATAACGGGATTTCAAGGTCAAAGGTTAAAAAAAAAACTGTAGAGAGCGCATTTATCAAGCGAATGGGATTATGTTTGGGCCGTTTGGGTTCGTTGGAATTGTCTTGGAATTCGTGACAAAGCCTGAATTATCTGATCTAATAGGTTATATACCGATAACTAAAAGGAAATTTAAATATATTTCATCTAAGGTATTTTAGGCAATATTTAGAGTGATTTATAAATCGGTTCAAATCTGTTGAGGACCGCTAATGAACCGGTTATGAACCGATAAGTAATTTTTGTCCGAAAATCAAGTCTTGCTTTAAGAAGTTCTTGCTTCAAACTATTTTCGGCAATATTTTGTGTAAGTTATGCATCGGTTCAAATAGAGATTAGATCCCCCAAAGTTTAAATCATTTTTATTCTTATTTACTTAATTTCATTTACATAAAAAAGTGAATAATAATATGCTTTTTCCTGGACCCACCAAATCGCTCTTAAGTGTTATAATAAATTTGACGACGAGTGTAAACAATCGATGAATATCTTCGACTGAAACACCCTGTGTCGATTTAAATTTCGAAACATAACGACTTTTCCCGCTCTTTATCACCACAAGAATGTCACGCAAGTATGATTTACAATGCCAACAATTACCTTATTTCGTAATATGTCTCAAGTGGAGGTAGTGAGGGAGATTCACCATAGGTTCAGCCACCCTCAAGAAAACCTCCACGCCTCAGCTTCAACCGCTTTTCGTCTTGGAAGAGCTCTTCAGAGCATCTTGCGGTGAAGCTGCGGTTACCATTAAAATTCCTCTCTTCAGTCGTTTATCTACCTTTCGCGCCCTATAAATCCCATTGAGTGGCTTCTATGGCCAGGAAGTGCACCACAAACTGCAGGAAATTTATCAAGAACTCGAATATTTTTCATGTTACATTTATTCAACAAAATCTTTAATTCTCCCAACAATTTCTGGGAGTTTTTTTGCCTCAAAGACTATGACTTTTCGGTAGGGTGTTAGGGCTACATCATCTTCCAGCCAGTTTCCTGTCAATCCGGTATCAGCTTCAGCTACTGAGTAGTCGAAGGAGATGATGGCATCCTTGGCGATGACTTCTTCTTCTGGATTGGAAAAGTTGATTTCGTCGAAATTCTTGGATTTCTTTTTGGATTCTGTTTTGTAGTATTTGAGGATCATGAGGAAGTACTCAAAGTTGAAGGGCATATTCTTGGACACTGCTCGATTTATCTCCTTCTGGAGGCTGTCCAGGAGGGGAATGGAAATCTGTGGAGGGATATTGATGAAACGTTCATTGACCAGGAAGCCCACGGCATGATCAGTATCCTCGAGGATTTTTTTGAGCGTTCCGGAAGCCTCTGAACTTTGGGATTTTTCCAGCAAATACTCCTGAATTTGCTTTATGCATTCCTTCTGGTTCTGACTGATGTTCAGGACTGAGGTGATGCCAAATATCAAGGATGAATCATCCATATCAGATTCATCTTCCTCCTCATCGACTTCACTCTGCCAGATTACGCTCCCAACATAATTCTGGGCTATCAGCAAGTCCGTCAGTTCATTTGTATTGATTTTGGCATTGAGAAAGAGCTGACTTAGCATCTGCTTGATCCCATCGAAGTCACTATCAATGGGATTTCTGCCCTCAAAGTCTACTTCGAGTTTCTGCAGAGTGAAAAAGACACATTTGAAAATGCGGGAAATCCTTGTCCGGGGAAAGTAAAAGTGAGGTTATGGGCATCAAAACACAAACTCACCTCATTTCCTTTGTAAATGTCCTCATTGCTGTCATCTGAATCACAATCCTCCTGCTCAGAGACTTTAGGGACTTTAGCTCCAGACATTCTTTAACTTAATTTAACAGGGAAAATTTAAATTTTACACAAATTTGTGAAATTGGTTTACCACCGCATGCCAATGTCACTTTATATTTGTCATTTTTCCGTGACAGGAATTCGGAAACGCGTCAAAGTGTGAGAGTTTTTGCCGTTTTTGCGGAAAATTTGAGCATTTCTTTGAGTAATGCACCCAAATTTAGCCTCTAATCTTCACACTCCTGAGTGCAATAGAATAATTGAAGCCCTTAAGAAGTGCCACAAAGAGGTAA
The DNA here is from genome assembly GCF_024763615.1 of Phlebotomus papatasi. NCBI lineage: Eukaryota > Metazoa > Arthropoda > Insecta > Diptera > Psychodidae > Phlebotomus > Phlebotomus papatasi. The sequence goes on from NC_077222.1 coordinate 25,032,161, forward strand.
ATATACATAAAATGAGTATTTTGCATTTAAAAACAAATTGTCATAACCTCATTCTTTTTACATAACCCGCAGAGTTGGTATTGAATTCAGGGAAAGTGAAGTTCTTTCAATCTGATGAGAAAAACTTATGATTCTTGTTTCTTAATACTTCTCTTTCTGAGCTATTGATGCTCTGAAGAAGATCACATCCAAGATCGAAACGTTGGCTAAATTGAAACAATTAAAAAATGCATTAAATTGCACTTGTTTTATTAAGGAATTCCAGTTTCTGACGCTTCCGGTCCGGAAAGAGTTTTACGGATGTCCAGAATAGCATTTTGCTGTATGCGTTGGTTCCAAGAGCATCTTGCTCAATCCTGGTCTTATTTACTAGTTGCCCTTTCCTATACAATATCTCCCATAGAACCTGAGAACCCACAGTCCAAGCAGATTACCCTTTCACTTCCTCCTGAAGAGACACCTTTGACGTACTTTTGAATCTGAAGGCTCTTGATGTCCTATCGGGATATCTCATGTCATAAGTCATTGAGTCGCGTTCTGACCACCAGCATGTTATTGTCGTCCAGTGTATATATACGTAGTTATTTTGTGTCCAGACCCTGTTTCCCACCCATTACTTTGCATCCCTGAGGAAGGGGCCAACAAGCTCCGAAACGTTGTCCTAGTAATAAAGGAGGAGAAGGATCTAGGTCAAAATACGTGCTTCTTTTCATTCAAATTAATCTACTGACCGAGCATCTAATATCTCATAAGCTTCATTATTGGGGCAATTATGCGTCTTCCTGGGGGTGTATCCTCCAAATGTGAGAGTTTGATTTTGTGGGAAAAGCCAACTCTCCGTGTGGAACTCGCCTATTTGGTATCCACGAAATTTTCGATTGGAAATTTTCTCATCAAAAACCGGGGGAAATTCTCGAGATTCCCGGTGAGAGTTTGATTAATTTCCATAGAAAATTAACAAATGGTTTATAAATGGTTTTTAAATGATTATTTCACTTAATAAATACAATTTCCGTATATTTTTTTTATAAATTTCAATGAAGTTTTTTTCTTAATAAACTGTGCAGGAATTGCGAATTTTTTTCCTATCATCTCTTATTATTATTTTTTTTATTTTTTGAGTTTGATACCAATCATTTTCCAAATTGTTTATTATTTTAATATTATTTTGTTTCAGCTCTCGTAAATAAGAAAACGGTTGTGGCCATTTAATGATTAGATCTTTGATTAACCTATTTATATTCATAATAAATACGAATTTGAACAGATTTTTAGCAGTTTACTTGGCAGTGAACTCTTTAAATCTCTTAATATTTGTTTTAACTAAAACCGGAGAAAAAAGATCGCATAATTTATAGGGAGTTTATCGGGAAAAGGTTCTTTTTTTAGTAAGTTGAAATTGTTAGATTTCAAGAACCAACAAAACAAATATTTCAAGCAAGAACATATTACCACTTATTATAAAATTAATGAATGGATAATAAATCGAACAAACATTTAAAAATCGTATAGTTACGTGTTCTTCCTTAAATTAGAAAAAAAATATTGAGTGAGATTCTTGATATTCACATCTATATTATTATCCTATATTATTATCTAATACATCTATATTATCTATATTATTATCCTTTTTTATTCGATATACAATCTAAGAAAAATTGTAACTTCTCTATTGAAAAACTATTTACAATGATTGAAACGCTTTTCTTCAGGTTAATAAAGTCTTTATTTGAGAAAATTCCTTCAAATACTCCACGTAAAATAGAAAAGAAAACGGATAATGTCTAGATACTGATATACATATCTTCTAAATTTAAAATTTTTAACGACTTTTGTATTTTTCTTAAATTTACTGTAGTTCGTATGTGTTTTTATAAAGATAAAACCGGATTCTAAAAGGGAATAAATTTCTATATCTAATTCTCTAATAATCGAAGAATCCTCAAACTGCAATTAAAATAGCGGATGTACGAATTTTTTATTATTATTGCAAAAATATCATGAATATTTGTTGAGGTTCTCAAGTATTGCAAAAACATAACAAAAATACTCGTCAAATCCGAAAACAATACTAAAATAGCGACTAAGAAAACTTTTCTTGGCGAAAACTCGTAACCTCTTAACATTTAATATGCCTGATCGTTTGAAAATTGGTTCGAAAAATCACAAAAAATACAAGAAAATGTGGAAATATTGAAAAAAGTAATAAGAATTGTTGCAGAATGATATTGCAGAGAAAAAAAAGTGAAAATTAACGTTACACCTTACAAAAGAATTGGTGCAAATGCAAAGGGTCTTTGTTTTAAAGTTTTTTACTGTAGTAAAATATTAAAAAGAGAAATTTGGCATGAAATGCCGTTGAAGTCATTTAAATGTTAAGAGGAGTCGCGATGAATAAAACAGAGTTCATAACAATGTTATTTACTTGTTTATTCGGTTTATTCATTCGTTGAATTTATAATTAATGCAGTATTCAGCTTTTTTGCAACCAAAAACACCGCGCGGAATGTCAAAAAAAACCATTTGCACAAGGAGTTCCACACGAAAATCTCACCTGTAGGGTAAAATGATATAATTTGCAATTAGTGTTACAAGTTGTACAATTCGCCGGTACAAATTGGACATGGCTTTTTTCTTGATAAATACAGTACAAAATTTGTTTTTAAGCACGAGGAACCAAATTATGAAACTAAAGCATTAAAAATATACAAATAAAAATGAAGTACTAAATTTATCAAGAAAAAAAAAAGCCCTGTCCAAATTGTACCATTGTCCAACTTGTACCACTACTGTCCAATTTGTACCACTTTACCCTAGGTCAATTCTGAATATCTTTTTGGTAAGATATAATATATACTTTTGAATTACAGTGATATCTTTATCGATGATTAGTTTATTAAAATGCTGCTTTTTTACGTCAGATATTCAGAATTGACTTACTGATGAGTGTAAATTTATACAAAAATAGTGACAATATCCAAGATAATAAACTAACCAAGAATCACTGAAGAAGACACGATATAGTGTCGAAAGCTCTGGAAGCTTAAGTGTTTTAATTTTGGATTAAACCACCTTACCGACGTTCACCGGAAGGACAATTTTGTCCTGAAATAACAGAATCAAGGGTAATATAGTAGGTACAGTAAATTTTTCTAAATTCGAACGCTCGGGGGGTATTTTTTGACATTTCTTACCTCCCAAATTCGAACGATTTTTTCAAAACTAACGAAATTTATGTGAGATTAAATTGTACGTTGAATCAAATTCCCGTACTTTCTCACTTAGTGATAACATACTACCTTATTTTATATGAACATAATGTATATAAACATTCAGGAAGAAGGACATAAATATGATTTTAATTCATCCAGAATACCAATTTTTAACGCATAATCCCACAATTGACATTTTGAATTCAAACGTTGTCGTTTGAATTTGAGTGATTCAGATTTGAGAAAGTCTACTGTAAATGTTCAGTCTTGAACACATTTTTTTCTGAAGGATCTTCCTTCCCCGATGTGAGTGCCTTGAGTTTCCGCTTTCCCTAAATAATAGATGGATCCCTAGACTGAGTTCCCTATGTGTTCCCTAAAATATCTTATTGAGTTTCCTGAGTTCCCTGAAAAAATGGGGTTGCCAGAGCTCCTTGAAAAATGTTTGGGTACCCTGTAAGTTCCTTAAAAATTGTATAGGTATCCCATGAGCGTCCTTTAAAATGTATAAGTTCCCTGAGTTTACCAAGGGTTAACTGCCCAGATTTGCTAGAGTTTTCCGAGAGTTTGCAGAAAAAATGTATGGGTTCTCTGAAAAAGTATATGGATTTCTCGAATTTCCTGATAAACATATGAATTCCCCGCAAATTCATCAATGAATGCACGGGTTTCTCAGGTTCCCTGGGTTCCTCAGGTTTCCTGGGTTCCTCAGGTACCCTGGGTTCCTCAGGTACCCTGGGTTCCTCAGGTACCCTGGGTTCCTCAGGTACCCTGGGTTCCTCAGGTACCCTGGGTTCCTCAGGTTCCCTGGATTCCTCAGGTACCCTGGGTTCCTCAGGTTCCCTGGATTCCTCAGGTACCCTGGGTTCCTCAGGTTCCCTGGGTTCCTCAGGTTCCCTGGGTTCTTCAGGTTACCTGATGTCCTCAGGTTTCCTGGGTTCCTCAGGTTCCCAGAAAAATATATGCATTGCTCTCGAGCTATTGAGTTCTCCTTCATATGTGCATTCCGGGACTTCCCTGAAAATTGTATGAGTTCTCCGTGGGTTCTATGGGTTGACCATGCGTTTCTGTTCCTGATTGATTCGAGTTCCCAGGATTGAGTTACTCCGCTTTTTCAGGAAGCTCCTCGGAATAGGTTTTCCAAGTTCTGTGAAAAATGTACGGGTTCCTTGATGAGGACGATATTCTCAGGTTCCCTAAAAAATGTATAACCTTCTTTCTGATGGGTTCCCTTGCTCGAATTCCCCGAAATGTTTTACCCCTTGAATTCATCTCTATCATCTGTAAAAATTCATACAGCACTGTGTGTAAGATGATAATTCTCATGATGGTTAACCTACACTAGTAAAAATAAAACGATGATCGGTCATCTTTTGAGAAAGCTGATCGAAATTCGCCTATTTTTTATTGATTTGAAAAGCTGATTTTCAGTGTTTCCCAATTGATGATATGTCATTTATTCAAAAAGCTGAAAAGTGTTTTCAGATTTAACAATAAATTCTATCAGATGTCTGTGGAAAACTTTTTGCTCAGATCTAAAGAGTATTCTGAGAGCAAAATCTTGCAACTTTTCACGATTTTCCACAAGAAAATCGAGTAAAAAGTCTTCGTTATTTCATCTATTAGAAACACTGAAAAAAACGTCGCTTATTTTACATACATTCCAACCATCTTTTAAATCACTGTAAATTACTAATATTTTCAGACGGGATTTTCTTGGGGAAAAATTGGTGGGACTGAGCAGGTTACACATTTTTTGCCTTTGCTCTGTCCCAAAAAGTAGGTTGAGCATGAATTATTATTTCAATTTGCTCTATTTTGTTTGTAAAACGGGTAATATTTTTCGTGCAACTTCATTTCTTGAAACACTGAAAAACATCTTTTACAAATATCCGTGGTTGACACATCACAAACATGTCAGTTGTCAAAGAAAAGGGCGTCAGTGCGGTGGCGTCTTCGTTTTTTCTGCGCAATTTATCGCAAAAAAATAAATAAATGGGCACATTTTCTCCACCAAAACTTTTTGGAGATGCCCTACGTGTGTGAAGTGCATTGGAAGTGTAGTGATGATGGTGTGAAAGGGATGTTGGTGCAGTGAAAAGTGAAAGACATCCCCCTTGCCTCTTGTGCCTGTTGCTGTTGAGGAGAAAACGGGGCATTTACGCATAAGAAAGATCCAATCTGAGGCAGGTTGAGTTCACCGGATCCTGCATCAGCTTGATCTCCAGGAATCTCCAGGACAAATTGTGCTGTGTGCTCCACATCTTGTAAGACACATCAGAAACTGCAAGTGTGCAGGTGAAACTGCTTCTCCAGGGAGGAATTTTGTCAGTAAGGTACTCTGTCCTCATCTCTGCCCTCTCTGTCTGGTCCTCTAGGGAATTTCTTGACCCTCTTTTAGAGTCATGTGACAAGCATATCACATGTACCCTCAGAGCCCAGGTTTTTGGGCCGAGGGTGGGAAGAATAGTTCCCGGAAAGCACAAAGTGAGGTTATGTTAACTACCATGTATTTTAATGAATTTAGTTCGGATGCCGGACCTTAGAATCTACTACAAGGAAGACACCCTGGTACAGGAGGTAAGCTGCTGAGAGCTCAAAGTGGTGTGATCTCATCTAGATGCGACAAGATGCCACACGAGAAAGGATGATTGCAGATCTGCATTCCCTGTCAGAGATCGTCAACGAGATTACAATCATCAAATTTCAGCGTGAGGCAGTTAATCGAGGCAACCATTGTTGGGGTGACAGTCGAAGATGCTCTCCTAACCACTTCCGGAAGGAGATAAATAAAGTCACGGATGGTTGAGATGATGGTCTGGATTCAGATGGTTCAGGTGGTAATTCAGGTTGTTCAGGTGAGTTTAATGAAAAATTTTATTTAATTTTTTCATGACAGGCTTCTGATTTTTTTTAAATAATTTTTTTTTCTCAAAATCCCCATTCTCAAAAATTTTGGTTTTTGCTATTGATCAGTAACATTGAGTACTATATTCCCTAAAAAGAAGAGCTTTCCCTTTTGTGTTTAACTTTTCTTAAATAATTAAAATTTTACCACATTTTTAAAATCAAATAACATTAGTTGAACTCGAAATTTAAGTTCAATATTTTCGGGAATATAGTACTCACTAAAACTTGTGAACAGTTAAATAAAATCATTTTTTTTTTAATTCGCATTTATGATTTTCTTATTTTTACATAAAAATGTCTTCTATTGACAAAAAAAACTTCTAGTCATATTTAACTCAAGTAGGGGAAAGTACTCTCCCTTCGAACGTTCATGCCTTCGAATAATATGAATTTTCTTTTAATTTTCCTAAGACACCTACACAATTCTATTAAATATTAGTTAGCTTATTATTAATTATTCGTAATTACGTGATAATTATGTGTAAATCTCTAAGGAAACATAAAATTAACTCACATTATTCGAAGGCATGAACGTTTGAAAGGAGAGTACTTTCCCCTACTATAAGTGTGTTTTGTTTTGTCTTTCCAGTTTTAGAAAAAATCAATTAAAAAAATTTAAAAAAAAAAAATTTAAAAAATGAAATTAAAGTTTAAAAGATCAACACGTTAACACCTGTGTCAAATGATTCTTAAAGTTGTATTTTTGTCAATAAGACACATTTTTATTTAAAAATAAAAAAATATCTAAAATGCAAGTTCAAGAAATTTTGATTTTTTAACTGTTCATAAGTTTTAAAGAGTACTCTATTCTCTGTAAAACTGAACTTCCAATTTTGTGTTAAACTGGTGTTATTTAATTTTTGAAAATGTCGTAAAATTTTAATTATTTAAAAAACGTTAGACGCAAAAATGGTAGTTCTCCTTTTTAGGGCATATAGTACTCAATGTTACTGATCAACAGTAAAAAATTAAAATTTTTAAGAATGGGAATTTTTGGAAAAAAAATTCTTTAAAAAATCAGAACCCTGTCATGAAAAAATTGAACTATGAAATAAAATAAAGTTAGAAAAAATTTCAACCACTTTTCCGGGGTAGAGTGCTTTAAAGTTTTCGTCGATGCCATTTTTGACACCCTGTATCTGAGGCCAAGAATATTTTTTAGCAAAGTGAAAAAAATATATGGATTTTAATATATGTAAATAAAAAAAGCATTTAAAACCATGATGGAGCGATTTTCATTTTTCCCTTCTGAATTGAGATTAGATCTGTCTGAATTGAGATTTTATTTTCAAAACGTGTATATTTTGTACACAATTCTAACCTTTTTTGAAGCCGTGCGAATTTTATACACCGTCTTTGGATTTTTTCTAGCCTTTTTTTTACTAAGGCTGCGTTAGTTTTATAACTAACCTAAACTGTATTCGATTTTTTTTGGAAAAAAAACAAATGGTCAATAAAAAGTCAAAAGTGGTCAACAGAAAATTAAATTTGATTAGCAAATAATTCGAAATAATCAGTAAAAATTTTCAATTTTGTCAGTAAAAAGTAAAATTTTGTCAGTAAGAAGTTAAATTTGGTCAGTAAAAACTTTGAATTGATCAATAGATATATTCGAGTTGATCAGTAAAAAATTAAAAATTAATCGGCAAAAAATTAAAAATGGTCAGTAAAAAAAATGGTCAGTAAAAAATTAATAATGAACAGTAAAAATATTCGAGTTGAACAGCAAAAAATTAAAAATGAGCAGTAAAATATAAAAAGTGGTCAGCAAAAAATTAAAAATGATCATTAGAAATATTCGCATTGATCAGTGAAATATAAAAAAGTGGTCAGCAAAACATTAAAAAGGAGCAGTAAAAAATAAAAATTGGTCAGTAAAAAATTGAAAGTGGTCATTAAAAAATTAAATGGTCAGTAGAAAATAGAAATTGGTCAGTAAAAAATTAAAAGTACTCAGTAAAAAATAAAAATTGATCAGTAAAAAATTAAAAGTAGTCAGTAAAAAATTATGTGGTCAGTAGAAAATAGAAATTGGTCAGTAAAAAATTAAAAACGAGCAGTAGAAAATAAAAAGTGGTCAGCAAAAAATTAAAAGTGGTCAGTAAAATAATAAAAATTTGTCAGTAAAAATTAAAAGTGAACAGTAAAAAATTAAATGTGTTCAGTAAAAATTAAGTGTTCAGTAAAAAATTAAATGTGGTCAGCAAAAAATAAAAATTGCTCAGCAAAAAATTAAAAATGAGCAGTTAAAAATATAAATTGGTCAGTAAAAAATTAAAAGTGGTCAGTAAAAAATAAAAATTGATCAGTAAAAAATTAAAAGTGAACAGTAAAAAATTAAATGTGTTCAGTAAAAAATTAAATGTGGTTAGAAAAAAATAAAATTTGGTCAGTAAAAAATAAAAAGTGGTCAGTAAAAAACAAAAATTGGTCAGTAGAAAATTAAAAACGAGCAGTAGAAAATAAAAACTGGTCAGTAAAAAATATAAAAATGGTCAGTAAAAAACAAAAAGTGGTCAATAAAATATTAAAAAGTTATCAGTGAAAAATAAAATATGGTCAGTGAAAAATTAAAAAGGAGCAGTAAAAAATAAAATTTGATCAGTAGAAAATCAAAAGTGGTCAGTAAATATAAAAAGTGGTCAGCGAAAAATGAAAAGTGATCAGTGAAAAATAAAATATGGTCAGTGAAAAATTAAAAATGAGCAGTAAAAAATAAAATTTGATCAGTAGAAAATCAAAAGTGGTCATAGGAAAATAAAAAGTGGTCAGTAAAAAATAAAAAAAATAGCACTAAATAATCCTACACAATGCTAGTCATTTTTTATTAAAGCTGAGCAATTTCTACACTGCCAGATTGTTTTTTTGAAGACCTGTGAATTTTATATACAACCGTAGCTTTCTTTTTTACTGAAACTGAAAGTTTCAGACTCTGACATTAATTTTATATTTGTAGATTAAAAACGTAAAACTGAAAGTTCTCCTTTTCAAGGAATGAGGTACTCAAAGTTATTGATCATCATTAAAACAAATCTAAAATTTGTGTCTGACGTCTAATAATTTTGAAACGTTTTTTTTTAATAGAAGGATAGTCCAAAAAAATAAAATAAATATCAATGCATCTATCAACAATTGTCGTATCTTCTGATAGCTTAAATAACAATTCTTATACTCTATGTATTACGATATTACTTCAATAATTGCATAATAGGCTATGAGAAAGTTCCGACAATTGCTAATGCAAGCGACGATATTGAAAATCAAAAATATAGTTTTAAGTATTGTTAAATTATCACTTATAAAATAAAAAAGAACAATAAAAAACCTCAACACTTGCCGAAGATAGAGCATTTTTAACATTTATGTAAAAATCTTTATGTCGAGTCCGAAATTTTTTTGAGCAAAGCGAAAATAATTTTTTGTAAGTGTATCCCAATATCCCAAGTTTGAAGTTTGAATACAAAAAAGAAAACGAAAAAACATAGCATCAAAAGGTTTTTTTTTAATTAAACCCTTGTTACACTGATATTAAAAATTAAATACTTTGTATCGAAAGGCGTGAAATCAGAGTGTCATGTAATCTAATACATTTCCGACACTCTGAAAAACCGTGTTCCAGTGATTGAAGTGCAATATTTTCATCGTGAAACACTAAAAATCATTGTTCTGAAACACTGAAAAACAGTGTCTCGAACAATGAAGTGCAAAATTTTCATGGTATAAAACACCGAAAAACATTGTTCTGAAACACTGAAAAACAGTGTTTCGAACAATGAAGTTCAATATTTTCATCGTGTAAAACACTAAAAATCATTGTTCAGAAACGCTGAAAAACAGTGTTTCGATCAATGAAATGCAAAATTTTGATCCTATGAAACACCGAAAAGCATTGTTCCCAAACGCTGAAAATCAGTGTTTCAAAAGATGCTATATATTCCATTGTTTCCAAAAGATGATTTTCAGTGTTTGAAAAAAGATGGTTGGTCATCTATTGACAAAAGATGAAAATCATTGTTTCAAAATGATGGAGTATATATCATCTTTTGAAACACTGAAATTTTTGTCATTTCATCGTTTTATTTTTACTAGTGTAATTGAATATATAGAAATCCTTTGGACGATTTCTGGGGCAGTGCAACGACATCGACAGGGAACTCAACAAGTGTCTGAAGCAGGAGCGAAAGGATAACCAGAAGAAGAATTTGGAGCTTTCCAGGGAGAGAATTAAGCGTGTTCAGGAGCGAATGAGAAATTCCAAAGATGAAGACTGAGTCAAGTGAAGAACTCTCCCAATTTTATTACACTCCCGATCTTAGGTCTTTTGTAGGGGACGTAAGAATCCCAGACATTACCGAGGAATATGATCCTACAAAGTCATATCCTTCGGTAGTTGATAAATTCTATACACGATACTATTTCGTTCGTCCTGAGAAGAAGGACGAAGACCACATGGTTCTTGTGCATTCAAATCGCATTTGCCTCATTGGCCTCTCTCCCAAACACGTGGCTTTGCAGAAGGGTATTGCCTCTGTCACTTATGACATCGGCAACTACGACAGGAGCAAGAATCAAGTTTCCGGAAAGGCCAAAAAGGGAGGGATGCAACTCCAACCAGGAACTGCCTTGGCTCTGGTTAAATGCATTGATGGTTCTGAGTACAAAGTCGTCAGTAGCATTACTGGGAGGCTTATTGAGGTCAATTCCCGGATTGTGGAGAACCCAAAAATGATGGAATCCGAAGGAGAGGGCTATGTGGCAATTGTTTTGCCTAGGCTCGATAAGGTTGAGACTATTAAGGCTTCTCTTATGACTGAGGAGCAATACAATGAGGTCATTATCCAGGAGTTAGATCAATAAGATTTTGAAATATACTTTAGAGTTACTTTCCTAAAAATTTTTAAAATTATCATGTGAAATTAACTCAAAATGTTACAATTATTGAAATAAATCTTTACAAAAATAAAAAACAAATTTGTTTAAAATTTGAAAATCAAAACTTGAATGTGGTTCTAGTCTAAAAATTATAGCGGACACTGATTAAAATAAAAGGATTAAATTAGATCATTATGTAGTTCTTTTTAAAAGGATGGATCATATTTGATTCTTTGAAAGGTTCGATAGTATATATTTATGAATATTTATTACGATAGATTATGTTCTATCGTAAACGTACTACTCACTACATATTTCTCGGTTTTGAGCGAAAAAAAAATTACTTTTTTATTGTTTTATTTAATTATTCCGGAGTTGAGTAAATGTCAAAACAGCGACACTTGCAAAGGACTTTCGGGGATCCTATCATTTTTATCAGTAAAAATGATGTCGCCTCACATTGACTATTACAAACAAGGTAATAAATCAGGCCTGAGCTAAAAGAAAAGCCGAAGCGAATTTGGTGGTGTCTGTTGGCATTTTTCGAAATGCCGCGAAAATTCACGTAGAGAAAATGAGAGGTTTTTTTATTGTGAAAATTGTTTAATTCGTTAGAGTTAAGTCATTTTCACAAGAAAATGCTTTTAGTAATTTAGTTGAATACAGTTATTTGAGTTAATTGTGAATAATTGTCAATATTACAATAAAAACATTGGGATGAAATTGTGAGCTGGAAGACTCATATTCTTTTGAGCTGTCACAAAATTCAGGATGGGTTTGAGAAAAACCCTTTTGTACAACACTACTTTGATTAATAAGGAATGCAAAAGTATGTATTGCAAGAAGGGACACGACTTGCTAATAAGCATAAATTAGAGAAGAAAATATTTTGTGGAATTTGAGAGATTTTTTGCAACCGCAGCGCCGCCAGACGTTTGTCAAGTGAGTTATTTGTGACAATGTAAAGACAATTTCTTTTTATGTGAATTTTTCTTCCTACCCCATAGCAAAATTCCGCAAAAATTCCAATGGAAAACTTGCGTCCAAATGGCTAAATTCGCTGGAATTTGACGCTAAAATTCCACTAAGTTTTCCTATGGAATTTAAAGCCGGAAATTCCATGGAAATCATAGTACTCCATGGAATTTACTAGTACGACATGCTGGAATTCCAGCGTTAAATTCCGCGGTATTCCGCGGAAGATTTATATGGAAACTCATACGTGAAACGTCCGCGGGATAAGCTGGAAAAAACATATGGAAATTTCCACTATCTTTCCATAGTGTTTTATATGGATTTTTCCACTAGTTTTCTGAAATGTCAAACAAATAAAATGGTGTTGCGGCAACTTTTAGAATTTGTTTCCAAACCTTCCGCAAACATTTCTAGTGATTCATGTGGCAATTATAATATAATTAATTATGCGACACTGCGTTTCGTGTAGATAATAATGAAGTGATTACATTAAATAGGTCGCCAACCTAAAATAATACTGTTTTTATGTTAATTAATAAATATTTTCGAAAAAATTATTTTTTTTTACAAAATATTTTTTTATTGCTTAAAGTGTTAATTCGTTATTGCTGATTTAGTAAAACATATTATAATCCTCGTAATCTTTGCTATTTCTGTAATATTCGGAAGTAAAATCACGAGGTGCATGTGACAGCTTCATTTTTTCTCCATTTTATTTTGGTGGAAAAATCCACATAAATTCCACGAGCATTTCCATGGATGTATTCTATATGAAAAATCCAGCATAAATCCATTAAATTTTCCTTGGAACCTATTATGGAAAATTCCTATGGAATTTTTTAAGGCAAATAGTGGAAAATTCCGAGGATTTTTTCGTTTGTTATTCCTATTCCGCTTTCTTTTGCTATGGGGTACTATGTCTTTTTGGCGCAAAAATATTTATCATGGCACCGTAAATAATCGGGATTAGTGTTACCAGTATAGCTATCTGTTATTTCCATTAAAATTATCAACACAAAATTTCTGATATTACACGGCTTTTAATGGGCACAGACCTGTAATAAATAACGATGCTCCGACGAAGTAATAGAAATAGGCAGTGCCCGACTGAGAGTAAACTCTCCTACGACCCAAACAGAAAACTGTAGTACTAGCATCATCCATCTGGAAGTTTGTTGTATCCCATTCGTCATTAATGTGTACAATTGGCGCCCATTTTATTGAATTATTTTCCGTAGATTTGAAGATGTTAATGGCACTTTAATTCTCACTGGGAGTTTTTTTATTTTATTATTTATTTATTTAATTTATTCCAATTTATTTCAATATTTCGTATTCTGTTATTTATTTAAAATCATTTTATGTTTATTGCAATAATCGTTCAAAGTATCATGATTTTGAGGCCCAAATTATGAAGACTGATACATTTAACCGACTGATATTTTTACACCTGTACGAATTTTGCACTAGGTAAAACTCTATTCCCGAATTTTGCTCGTTCTCGTGAAACTCCTTTAGTTACCAGGATCGCCATAAAATGTCCAAATCCATGAAATTGAAAGCACTTTATTTGTCCAGCACAGCAAATAGATGATTATTGGATTCTTCTTGGTCTCCAACTCCAACTTCAACTGAGTGAGAGAACTTTCTTCAAACACTTTAATGACAGCTTGTGTTAATATCCTCGCAAAACTTTCAATTCGTATTAGGCTTTCAACTCACAAAAAACAGGTATATATACCCACCTGTAGCAGTAATAAAAATATCAAAACATATCACGCATATGCGCCTTGTGCAGGTCATGGTTATGATGTCACTGTTGTTATGGGTGATTTATGTAACCCTTCCAGGTTTATTTACCTAAGATTTATCATTGCAGTGTATTTGGCGATACACGCATTTCAGATGATGTGACATTTTATTTTAACGTCACACTTTTGTTTAGGGTAAATTAAGCTAATTCAAAACCTGCTCTAAATGGAAATTTTTCGCTACTCCAAATGGAAACGTCATTGTTTTTATGATAAATACAGTACTAAATTATTATATTTATATATTTTCCATACCACAAATTCATTATTTAGTTAATTTTGCTCCAAATAAAGCTAAAATCCATTAATATTCACAAATTTTAATTTGTCAATTGCTCAGAAAAATTAAAAGTGTACATTTTCACCATCGAATTTTTCATCGATCGACCTAGTTTTCCACTGAAAAACACAATAAATTGACTGTTGTTTATTCGTTTCGTTTAACATTTATATCATATTTCTGGCTAATTTTAGTTAAATTAAGTGCTAATCTTTATTGTTAATAGTACGTGAAGTTTTTAAATGAAATAATTACCTATTTCGTGAACAAAAATGGTTTTTTCTGAAATGTCTGCAAATGCTTCAATGGGAAAGGAGAAACGACCAGGAATAAGAACAAATCCTGCACTCAGGAGCAACTCAACAAGGTTTTGGAAGCCTTTTCACTTACACTGTTTGTCTCCAATTAGAAAATTTCTTTTGTCTCCATTTGTATTAATTTGTTTCCAATTGAAGCATTTTGCACTTGTGTGTTTTTCTTGTATTTAAGAAGTTTTCAAATTATATTTAAAGAATTTTCACTAAACAGTTACATTCTAGAAGAGTCAAGGAGCAAATTTATGAAATTCTGTCCAGAAAAAATATGAACTTAATGTGTTGAATCTTCTGTCAAAGTTAAAGCGTCTGGAAATGGTTTTGAATTAGGACATTTACCCTACGTAAACATTTTATTCCAACGTCATACATTTTTGATGGCCTAACACTGTGACGTAACATTTTTTCTGTTTTGGAAATTGTGCTAACTTTCCTTTTGGAGATTGTTCTGAATTAGGGCATATTAACCTATCGCAATACTTCTGGTAGGTTCTGTCTTTTGATTTGAATACAATTTGTTTTTCTTGTTTGAAAAAATAGGTAAATTCACTTAATTTTGTTATTGGAAGTGAAAGAAATGCAGGAAGTATTGACTAATTTAATGAAACACTTCCAAGGTGCTGGAAATGCTCTACAGATTTTTGTTCCTAATGTCTCCCTCTTGGGTATTTCTGATGAATCTCTTCTTCTCGGACCAAATCTGACAAATTTCTTTGGAATTTCGCAGATATTTTCTTCAAATTTTTGAAAAATCGAACAGTTGTCTACCTTGTCTACGAAGTAATGTAGACAATATGGCGTCAATCGTCAACAAGTGGCTTCAATATATTTGTTACATCAGAATGGCCTTATTCTTTTACTGTCGAATGTGCCGCTTTATTAAACGTAAAAAGACAAACAATTTCTTCTCATATATTTACATCGCCGCAATTTTTATTTAATTCCTTCAATAACTTACAAATCATCTGGTTTAACTCGATTTCAATCAGTTCTCATTTTCAGCATTTTATTTCTTCATTATATATATCTCTCTCTCAAAATCTTGCCGTTAAAAATCTAAAAACACAATTGCGCAAGAGTTGAAGAAAAAACCCACAATCCAGCAGACGAAGGTGAATCTGAGTAATCAACTGGATTGAGGAATCAAGGGTACATGTCCCGATTGTCTTGTCTCTCGAAAGAAAGAAAGAGAAAGAAAGAGCGTTGGGGGATGAAAAAAAAGTGATTTTAAAATGAATTGCGAAACGTGAGAATAGGGGGACAAGGAAAAGGGATTAGAGGAAGTGGTTGCTGTACAAAAAGACAGTTGAAGGAGCTCAACTCTTGCCGGTGGTTTCCTTGCTGTCATCGGCGTCCTCGAGCTGAGCCAGGGCTTGTTCCAGCTGTTTCTTGTACTTCCCGCCCAGTTCGGGAAGATCGTAGGCAATAGATACGTCGAGTTTGTTGATCGGACAGCCACGGAAGTAAGTGCAGGTTTCAGAGAGTTTCTTGAACTCATACAGGGGATTGAGACGGAAGAAGTCGCGGTAGACTTCAGGATCTGGCAGATCGTAGCGTGAGATGTTGGTTAGAGTTGAGAGTCCTTCGTAGATGTGATAGTTCTGTGGATGCTCAATGATCTGATCGGAAATCTGTTTCTTGTTGCCGAAGAGAGATTTGTGATTGTAGTAGGTTGTCAGGTAGCAATCAACCATCTTAGCATGATTCCGTACGCGAACCTAAGGGAAAAGATTTGATTTAGAATTTGGAATCATTCAATTACATACTAAAATTTGAGAACGTAAAATCGGTCGGAAGTTTGATATTTATCCAAATTTCTGCCCTACGATCTAAGATTGTTGGAGCAGTAAAAACCCAGTACCTTTTTCGAGGAATTTAGTTTTGTTAAAACTGTACAAGTAACACAAATACAGTAATTTTCTTAACTTTCTCTACAAATACAGTAAGGTAGATCTATCCTTGCAAGCTTAGAACTACCCTATCCCTAAAACCTGTTAGACCGTGAAGTTTTTCCCTTTGATCTGAAAATTTCGGGATCGGAAAAATCTACTCAAGGTAAGTACCTCGTAGTTGTTGATTACTTTGGATGAAATATGATACCTCGAATTTGCTTGTGTTTCTGAATATCTAGACCTAGTTACACTATCCTCAGTTCTAACTTTCGATCAAAAGTTCTAGGATCAGGAAAAATGTTCTCAAGTCTTATCCCTTAAGTTAGGTAAATTTGATTCAAGATACGTATAACTAACTTAATTATGCTACTAAACCTACTGCATCATTTGTCCTCAATATCTTCAATTAAATCTTTCGATCAGAATGAAACCCATTTTTGAACTCATTGAGGAGTTCGATTTGGTTTCAATTTAGTTCGACTCGGTTCGACCTGGTTAATCACTTCATAAAATCAGTAATCAAAATTGAGCTTTATTTGACGTTGATCTAAATGTTTTAAGGGGTCCCGGTCAAAATCCCGAAAGCCAAAATCCCGAACACCAAAATCCCCAACGCAAAAATCCCGAAAGCCAAAATCACGAAAGGGCCAAAATCCCGAAAGCCAAAATCCCGAATTCTTAAAAGTGTTATAGCTACTCCCACGATTGTACCCGCGCTTGCTGGAGGCAAAGGGAAATCTTCTGTGGCTTGGGAAATTATTCTAAACATTTTCCTCCATATAATTTCATTCCTATCAGGATTTTGAACATTCAGGATTGTGGCTTTCGGGATTTTGGCTTTCGGGATTTTGGCCTTTTCGCGATTTTGGCGTTCGGGATTTTGGCTTTCGGGATTTTGGCTGCCACCGGTTTTAAGATCTTACATTACTACTTGTTAGCATAAGCTTCTCCTCAACGGTTAAACCCCCCGTTGGTATTTGAATTGATATCATAGATGTCTCTCGGAGCGGCTCTGATTTCTCCTAGGAGCGTTCCTAGTATTACGCTATGAGTTACCCCTTCGGGAGGGTTATCGTAGAGAGGATTACTATTGATGTTGAGAGATAGTTCATGTTGTATCGTCGTAAGGGATAGATCATTAGGAGGAACGCTTAGGGTTCAGGAGAAACCCCTGGCGGCCAAAGCGCTCTTACTTGCAATTGCTTTAAGGCAGAGGTGTGCAAGAACCATTTGAAAACCGACTAAACGTCAAAATAAGTTTGTTCAGGTAGCGTTTTGACCATTGACGTACAAGTTTCATTTGCCGTATGTTCGGTTTCAAACGGTTCTTGCACACCTCTGTTTTAAGGGCTCCGCCCTTACAGATTCCCTGTCTGATCTAACATACTCTTACATTAAGGATAGTTCCAGTAAACTTTCGCTTGTTCGCGAAAGCGGGGCCAACATGTCACAAGGATTAAAAGTACACGAAATCTTTTTAGATCCAACGATTTTGATTTTGTTTACGTAGGAGATTTCTGGAGTAAATCCTGATCTGACTTAATTGGCATTCTCCCTGGTTATGAATACCTTCCAAAAACGTTCCAAAACCGGACTATTTTATGTTACCCGGATAAAGGTTTCACAAATAAGCGAGGGTCTACTGTAGGCTTTTCTGTGTTGTCAAAAATTAAATCTAGATTCTTTAGGTAGTCATGAGCCGCTGGGGATAAGCGGACCAGGCTACCAAGTACACTCTAGCATCTTCTGGGGAAATCTTTAACAACGTGATTCATCGTGTGAGGTGCCGTAATAGAATCACATTTGGTACAGTAGACTCTCTCAAATTCGGGTATATGGGACCGAAATGTCAGCCGAATTAGACAGAGATTCGGGCGACAAACTTTTTGAAATGCAACGATGTTTTATTCATGTGCATATAGATATTGAGTTTACAAACTCATATATAACGTAAATTGCATGAAAATCCCTCAAAAATGCAAATTCACATCTAAACTAAGACAAACCATGCCAAATTTGAGCATATTTGATTCATTTGATAATCATAATCAACTTGAAAAATGACAACAAACTTTTTTCAAATGTAACCGCTGCCCGAATTAAAAAGTAGCCCGATTTTAAAAGAGCCGTATTAGCGAGAGTCTACTGTAATAGGTCATTCCCCATTTGTGAAGCAAGTAAACACATGTTCCTCGTGTGGTATGGAATATATTCCACACTGTCCACTATTGACGGCGCAAGTCAGAAGATCGCAAGGATTCAGGATGTTGGATCCTGGGCAAGGTCCCCATTAATTGGTACGGCTCTTTTCCAAGAATCCCTCCATTTGTCTTCTGTGCAAAGCTCCCACTTGTGTTAGAAATATTGATAATCCAGGGTGGTTTCCTTGACTTCAGTCTGCGCCTAGGCAGTTCCAGGACTTTATCGTGTCGTAGGGAATTTATATTTTTTCTACAGACTGAGAATTTCCTTACTGCAACCGATGATCGTGAAAAGTTTTATTGAAACCCGACAATGGTCATGCTTGATTCAAGCTTGATATTATCCAGGACTTTTTACATTAAGCCTGGATACGAAGTCTTAACGAATTTATATAAATCGGAGTGTAATCTCAAAACCGTATTTTATCATAAAAGGCAGTGTTTAGTGTCAACGGTGTCAACCGTTTGTAAATTTACGTCAAAAATGCATTTTTGGTCTAACGAGCTGTTCTTTGTTATTTCCAAAGTTTCCTAAAATCCGTTGAAGGATCCTAGCTCTTCTTGAAGATATAGAAAGAGTTAAAGAAAAACTTACAGCGAATCGACGCGCACTGGCGATTTTATTCTCAATCCTTTTGTCAATGGCTGATCGGAGATCACGCAGGAGAGCCCGCTCCTGCGCCTGAAGAAGCCTCACAGGGGCTCCAGATTCAAATGGTAAGGACCACAGGGATGTGGTGTACATGACTGGAGGCTGCGCAGATGACATGAGTGGTGAGATATTCCAAATAAGTGCACTCTGTACACGCATCAACTCTTCGGGTTTCACTTGGTCAGCCTTGTTCAGGATGATGCGAGTCTGGTATTCACGGCCTTTCAGTTGATCCAGAATAGCCTCTGTCTCTGGTCCAACATCCAATTTCGAGGGATCGTAAACCAGAAAGATGATGTCAGCACGATCAATGAACCACTGGCAGGCATCGTTGAAGGGGAAGAGACGTGAAACTTGCTTTCTGACCTCAAGGATACCGGGAATCTCCACAATGTTCACCTGTGAGGGCCAAAAGAGACGGTATTATTGGGAAGATAAATGGGAAATTCTTCGTGGTGATGTGGAGAATATTGGATGGGTCCACTAATTTTAGATGTGGCGCACACAAAAATAGCACCACAACAGCCTTTCCTAATGCCACCGACGACGTCATTTGCTCCCAAAGCCAGAGAAGCCGTCATGGCGGAGTTATTTTGGGGATGCGCCACGATTAATGCTCACAACACACGGGGACAATATGGCTTTTATGTGTGTGGACAAGCAGTTGCGCTTTCCCCAGAGAGTGACAAAAACTTCTGGCTCTTTGGAGTGTGTGACCTTCATGATTTTACAATGAGACTCTAAGCAAGATTTGGGGCATTGAGTCATTAGATATTGTTTAATTTGAGATCAAATTTCCAAAGTTGATTGGGATTACCTTTTCAAGAAGTTTACTTGGGAGTTTCTGACCCCGAAGACGATCCTCGAGACCTTGACCGAATTTCTGGAGACCGGCAAAGGTCCAGTCAGCAGCAAGCTGAGTTCCATCAAGAACTTCAGCCTTTTCTCCATGCATGAGGATGTTGAAGTAAGCCGGTGATGGTTCAGCTCCCGTTCTCAGAGAATCCTCTGTGAACTCATTATCGGTCAGGTAGTTGATAAGGGTGGACTTTCCTCCACTCCAGGGACCCATAAACAAAACCAAAGGCTTAGAGAAGATCTCAGGATCACTGAAGTGTCTGTTGCTGAGATCGCGATATTTGTAGAGAGTCTCCAAGGGTTTGATCGAATTCTCGTAGATCCTCTTGAGATCCCTAAGGATCACATCAGCCACACGAACGATCGCTTTTTCACGCACTTCAGATTCGTCATCCAAGTGAAGAAGTTCGGCAATATGATCACGACTACGTCGATTCTCCGGGATTTCTGACTCCTGCAATGATAAAGCAAGTATCAGGATTTTAGGGGTACCGACAGAGTTTCATAACAAAAATAATCAAGAACTAATAAAATAAATTAATAAAAACATTTTAACGTAACTTCCTTATGCACATCGCTTATCACGGATTTCAATTAACGAGCTAAAGGTAATAATTGAGAAAATGATGTTTTTTTTTATTCTTTTTTTTTCTGAGAATGACAAGAAATTTTATGAGAACATTCCATGATTTTTTTTATTAAATTCTTTTGAAGTATAGTTTGAAACTCAGTAACTTCGAAAAAGTATTTTTATTATTATTTAAAGGTGTAACGAGTAAATTGTAGTGCAAAGAACGAATATTTTGATCAACGCCATTTTAACATTTGAAAAATATATATATTTTTAAAAATCTAAAAAAAAAAAAGAATAACCGAGGATAGGTGTTCAGCTGGAAGAACATCCATAACCTTTCAAAAAAAACCTACAAACCTTTACTTAACACAATTAATAATTTAAACAATCCATTTTAAAAGTATTTAAAAATATGTTTTAATCTTCTGAGGTAATCTTGTGAGGTTAATCGAATTACGAAATTATTCTGAAAATTTCAAAAGAGTCTTTGAAATAAATTGATATATTTATGGATAGTGGTGGAATAGATAGAAATTTACCAGAGTTAGTTCCTCTTCTGGATTCTCGTCGTCGTCATCGTCATCGTCTTCGGCGTCTTCAGCGTCGTCCTTGTTGTCATCTGCATCATCATCGTCATCCGTCTCTTCTTTGGAGTTTTCATCCTTTATGCCATCATTATCGTCATCATCATCTTCATCGTCAGATAAGCCATCATTGTCATCATCATCGTCTTCGTGATCCTTCAGACCATCATTGTCATCATCATCGTCTACTTCATTGTGTAGACCATCGTCATCGAAGTCATCATCATCATGATGTGTGTCACCTTCATTGTCATCGTCGGCGGATTCTTTGGAGTCTTCATCTTTTATACCATCGTTGTCATCGTCATCGTCTTCCTTGTCCTTAATTCCATCGTTGTCATCATCGTCATCTTCTCTGTCCTTCACACCGTCATTGTCGTCATCTTCATCCACTTTATCATCTATACCATCATTGTCAAAATCATCGTCGTCCATTGCAGCAGATCGTTTTCCACGAGAGAGGACTTCTGCTGATTGCTCTTCAACTTCTTCTTCATCAGCAGCTTCTTGAGATGGTTCATCATCAGCATTGTCATCATCATCGTCATCCCCGTCGTCTTGATCAGCTGTTGCTTCTCCAGACTTTTGATCATCTTCATCGTCTTGTCCGTCATCTTCATCTGCAGTTGCTTCTTGTGAAGCTTGATCTTCTTCATTGTCATCTTGATCATCGTCGTCATCAACATCCTTGTTGTCTTCCTGAGAATCTTCCGGTTGGTCCCCTTCTGCTGTCGCCTCTCTACTATCCTCTCCATCATCTTGACCATCATGGTCATCCTGATCATCCTGGTCATCCTTGCCATCATCATCATCTGCATTATCATCGTCATCTTGATTTTCTGCACTGGCTTTCACATCATCATCGTCATCTTCATCCCCATCATCGTCCTTTCCATCTCCATCTTCATCATTCGTCGCATCGTCGTCATTGTCGTCTTCAGCGGATTTGGCTGCTGCATCATCATCTTCATCATTGTTTTCTCCAGAATCCTCCGCTACTACTTGTTCGTCCTCCTGGGACGGTCCATCATCGTCATCATCATCATCAGCTGCAGCAGCTTCATCCTCTTGTGTTACATTGTCGTCTCCATCGTCATCGTTGTCGTCATCAGCTGCGACTTCAGCTTCTTGGCTCTCTTGTTCGATTGCAGCATTTTCCGTGCTGTCTTCACCATCATCCTCTCCTCCTGGGCCGCCAGTGTCAACTGCATCCGTCTCTGGACTTCCATCGTCCTCGCCAACTGACCAAATGGAATCAAAAACCATCCATTAAGATCGCATCCACATCAACCTTATCAACAATCCCAAGTCCTTACCTGCTCCTGAGTCCCCGGACTTCAAATCATGGATCGCCTTCTCGATGTAGGGTCTGCATTCGGATTCCGATGGTCCAACCTCAGCATGAACCTGTGCATCTGCCACCAAGAAGAGAAATGCACAAGAATCATTGAGATTGCTCTTAAATATTTTAATGATCGAGATGGAGGCGCCTGGTGTCCCACCAGGCGCCTCCACTGGAGCCCCTTCTAAATTTATAACAAAATATTCCTAAATATCTATTTATTTTGATTTTCATTGCGAAGATATTTTGGGAAAATGATAGTGAAATATTGGTAAAAATATACACACTGGCCTTTCCTCCTATCACATACACAGTCAGTGTGAACCTTGAAAACTGAAACTGCCGAAACAATAAACACGAAAGTGAAAAAGAAATGATCAGAGAATTTGTTTATTCTCCCAAGATCTTTCAATACGCAATAGATATGCAGTTTCTTTGCCTCATTCTCCCACTGACACATATATCAAGCGTGCCGCTGCCTGGCCCCAACTATCCCGGCTTCTTTTCCATTCACAATTTATTGCGATCATATGTCTGTGATCACCCTCTGAAGATCAATGAAAAAGACACCATGTGAAACTGAACTTTTTTTCACTCATTCGAGCGACAGAAATAGCTTGCAAATGTGATGAAAATTCAATTATTTTTCACAATCAAATGAAATTTTCTCGATGGAGTGGATTATTTGCTCAAAATCTGGCATTGTTTGTCGCATGACTGGTCTGTTTTTAGATCATAATGCACAAGTAAAAAAAAACCTCAATGAATGAGGCTAAATTGCCTATTTGAGAGATAAAATTTCTTGGCTACATGCCTAATGGGTCACTATGAAGGGATTTCTCAAATATTGAAACCATTTAGATGCTGAAATTTTCATTTTTAATGAGTCCTTGCATATTTTTCTTCACACAAGATCACTAGTTCAATTTTTACTAATACCTTTCTCTATTGGATATTTCAATTCATTGGAAGAATTTTGAGATGAAGTGGCGTTTTAGCTTGAAATTAAAAGTTTAATTTATTTACGCGAGCGGTGTTTAATAGAATAAACCGAGCTGCCAAAACACAATTTAATTACAGTTCCTGTAATGAAAGGCATTCATTCTTTTGGTGAATTTATTTTTGCGTTACAGACAATGCTATTTCAGTTAGGGTGAAAGCTCTACTTATTGACACTATTCCACTTAATGACTATCCTTATTAGACTAAGGCCTTGCCAAATGTATGGTATTTAAATATTTGAAAATATTATCTTCAAAAGCACGCAGTTGTCTATTTGATATATCCTTTAATCGGCCTTGAACTCACTATAAGAAAATTAGGGGAAACCGGGGCAGAATTAGTCAGCGGTTGAATTAGACAGTCGGAGTGTTAATTTTCCCTTAGAAAAAATATTAAGCTTCCTACTATTTATATCAGAATAATTAACAATATTATTTGCTGGGTAATTCTGCCCCAGTATCCCTACAGAAGTTAAACAGTCGTCTGCAGAACTAAAGTTTATTCATAAATGACTTAACTGACTTAACTTATCTAATTTCTTACTAGCCTCTACACACTGGTAGAAATTTCTTTAAAAAATGTCTTTTTAAAAAGAATTTCTTCTATTCTTGTAGGCAGAAACGTCAGATTTTTTTAAAGAGGCAATTTTTGACGAAAATTGCTTCTACTGTGTACACACCATAAAAGAAAAAAATATTAAAAAAAAAATATTCCCATGGTAGGGGAAGTGTAGCACCTTTGAATTGGGATACCTTTAAAATAAGGTTTCTTTTTCTATTTTTAAATGGAATTAAGGTTTACCATAATGGAATTTTGCTTTCCAATTCGTATGTGGAGCAGAAAATATAACATGGTATGGTTAAGTTCAATTTAAAATTAGGAGAAAAATGCCCAATTTCAAGGAGGTTTCACTTTCCTGTGCAAAATTTCAGATATGTTAGAAATCTTAAAATCGTTTTTTTTAAATAATGTTGGTACATAAGCAAGAGCGGCATGAAGTCATTTTTCGATACAAAAACATATTCACTGCTACTTATCCAAACCAAAGATTGTCTGCCGTAATATAGAAACGGCACTGTATGTGTACATCAGGCACGTGAAATCCGAGATATAGAGCTGAAATACCGCCTTTGGGGTTGTAGAAGAATGGGGACTGCATAACGGACTTTATAAATGGCCTGGATGCAATGAAACCGATAAATGTTTAAGCAGACCCATAAGCGATGTTCAGATTAGAATTTTTGGCCCAGTTCCCGGGGGTCTCAAAATCGTAAACAGCAACAAATTTTATTGATTTTTCAAAATTTAATGGATTATTTGTTCTTAATCAAGGGCCTCTCGACATTCACTTTTCCATACGTTTTGCATAAACGCATTCAAGACTAATGGCAAGTTTCTCCGAAAGAGAATTGTTTTATCAGCCTGATATATTTAGAAATTGTGCCCTTAAAGCTATCTAAAACTACATATTTTATAATGTTTGCTGAAATAATACAACAACTACGAGCAAATTTGTTTAAGTTGCAGTGCAATATATGTATAATTTTTACAAGGAAAAGTCAAAAATAGCTTCATTTTTTATTAAACTTGATGAGCCCTCTGTCTTTAATCTTATCCGAAGTCAAATTTTTCAAAAAAAATCTTTGCTTATAATAAGTTATAGCAAGTTATAGTTAAGCCATATGGCTAAACCTTAGGTCGGAAGCCCATAATAGACAAATCTTAATCTTTCAAACCTAATAAATACTCTAGATCTGAAAATCATATTTTCGCATAGGATTCTTTGAACTCGTTTAATTCTAATTATACCTTTAGAACAGTATAGCCTTAAAACCATCAATATTATATATTCAAGTTTATCAGGTCCAAGTCAAGGATTGTCCGTAGTATTAAGTGAAAAGGGATAATGTTCAAATCAGGAAACCCGTAATAAAAGTTTTGTTCCAAAGGATATCAACCAATTCTGGAATAGAGAAAGCTTTAAGATATTATTTGTTAAATAAATAAAAAAAATTAGTTTGTTAAAAGGTAATAACACTTCTTATCTAGGAAATTGATCTTAAAGTTTTCAGTATTTATCTATCTAAAAGATTTTCTTGGCAAGGATTTAAAAGGAATACTTAATTAACCTAATTGCTAAGGTCAAACTAATTACTAGGTCAAAGTCTGCAATTTTTATTGTGTTTAAATAGATAGATCGTCTAAGATTACAAACATTTCAGAAGCTGAATCGAAGTACTTCCGATCGAAATAGAATTTTTCATTGCGTATAATTTGTGTAAAAAATGTTTGTATGAGGCTGATAAATATTTCAATGAATAGTAAGGAAAGTATATATTTAGAATAAAGAATGGTTTCCTCAATATTCCTTCCAAGACAAACTATAACATACCTCTATCTAATATTATACGTGGCTAATGCTACCCCAATCTCCCCTATTGGGGAAACTGAACTCATGGTAGCATCGAACACTACAATTTTTTAATTGGATATTAGACTACAGAGGACGAGATCTGTATGAATTCATTGATACTATCGGGATGCTTGTTTACTGAAGAAATGATCGTCATAGTCCAAGTAGGGGAGACTGGGGCAAAATTTGTCAATTCTAAAATTTTAAAATTCGATATCTTTCAAGAGAAAAGAGACCGAGGCTTCAATTTCTTATCTAATTGCCTTCATGAACCTCAATAAATGTCAAAGGTTTTAAGGAATTCGTGCAAGAAATATAGAAAATAAAAAATATTGAAATTTTGAGCCCGGTTTTTAAAATATTTGCCCTTCAGGAGATATCAATTTTCAGTGAATTACTTTCCGAAATTGATGCATTAGTGTGTGTTTGCTGTATAATTTGGATATCCTGTACACGAATCTGTTGTTCGTTTGCGAATTTTTCAAAGTGATTTCCCTCCAGATTCAGCTTTATCAAAAATGACCAGTCGGGGTAAAATTTGCCAAAACGCATGGGGCAATAATTGGCAAAAACACGAATAATTCCGACATTTCACATGGCGAAAAGACACATCCAGTCACTGGTTCTGATTAAACTAGGGATGACTTCTGAGGCAACATAATTCCAACAGGAAGAGAGAAATGATTTTTGGAAGAATTCCCAACATCATAAACGTGTTTTTAAGGCTTGTTTTTTTTCTGTTTTGCTATCTGACATTTACTCGGCAAACTTCGTTCATTTCAACTCGCCCAATTTGCTCTTCTGCCATTTCTTAGCCGGCGAAGAGGATTTTCTTGCCAAAAACACCTTTTGGAAAATAATTTGAAAAACACGTTTCTGGTTTAGATATTAAAAAGTGGTCTGCATAAAGTTATAAAGGAATAAATTTCCTATCAAAATATCTTGATTGGATAGTTCTGTGATTAACGAGAACTCGTAACAAAACGAAAGAAAATGACAAAAAATACCCCACGTCTGACAAAATTTGCCCTAGCAGTTTCGAAAATTTCCACCTTTTAGAGAATGGTTCAGAAAGCGCATTTCCTTTCGAGTTAGAGGAAAATAACTTTTGCAGAGCTGTAGAGTGGTAAATTTTCTATAAGAATATGCTAAATATAAATCATTCAGATTCACTGAAAAACTTGTAAAAAATAAAATATCCGTTTTGGCAAATTTTGCCCCAGTCTCCCGTAGTTTAGAGGTAAGAATCACTGTTCTTGTAAATTAATGAAATTAAAGATACTTTATTTGATTTAAAATTTCAAATTATAGCTGCAGCATACATTTTAGATTAGGAATGTTTTACAATATCTATCTTACTCCTTCGCACTTTAAATTAGACTGAACTAAATTGAATTTATTGTGATGTTCAAAAAAAGAAAACACAGCGAAAGAGTAGGACAGACTTACATATGCGCAAGATTTATGAGAAAGAAAAGGATACCTGAATTTTAATTTCTTTAAATTTTCTCTATATTTTAAAAAGGTGTGATTTAATTTAAATTTTTATGTTTTTGCAACTTTTAGACCAGAAAAATTTCATTAAATCAAAATTTCCATCTCATTCTTTGTCGAATATATTGAATATGTCTCTCCTGCTCTTTTTAACTCTTCTTCTTCTTCTTCTTCTTCTTCTAAGCTTCACAACAATTTCAATATAGATTTGAGTGTGAGTGAGTGGATCAGAGGTGTTTAATACGTTTGAAAAAGAAAAGTGAAAAGTAATTTCGAGTTCATGATATTTTTTCGTAATCTGAAACATGTGCTGGAGGCATTACTAATCAAAATCTATTTCTTACATGTCATACAGAGAAAATTTGAAATAAAAGTTCTATTCAAATTACAGAAGTTCATAATTAACTAAGTTCTGCAATCTCCAGTTTTGGCATCAATATATTCCCAAATTATTTCGCTTTTTTTCCAAAAATTTTGGAACTTGAAATTAAATTTTCTTTTGTAATAAAGGATGAAGTATTCACTTATCAGTTCTCTAAAAAAAATTGCTTACAGCAATCAAAATAAATAACCATTTTTTAGCAATGTTTTATGCTTCTATAGTTTAGTAGGGTAAAGTGATACAAGTTGGACATAGCGTTACAAGTTGGACAATTCACCGGTACAAGTTGGACATGGCTTTTTTCTTGATAAATACAGTACAAAATTTGTTTTTAAGCTCAAGGAACCAAATTATAAAACTAAAGCATTAAAAATATACAAATAAAAATGAAGTACTAAATTTATCAAGAAAAAAAGCCCTGCCCAAATTGTACCATTGATTGTCCAACTTGTACTACTTTACCCTAATTTAAAACTAAATTATAACAAAGCATCAAAATCATGCAAGTTAATTCTAATAACACATTTTAATCATATTGGGCTGTATATGCCCCTATATTAAATTTACAACAAGCCTAGAGACCATCGATTAAATATAAAATTTGTAATAACCCATTTTCAAATTAAACTACTTTTCCTAATTTTATTATCTTCCAATCTGTGCAAAGTATTAGATCAGCTTTGAGCTTCTAGTGCTGAGTGGTCAATCATACTTTCTGAGACGTTTCTCAAAATATTTCTTGGAATATTTTTCAGGAATATCTGAATGGTTATATCACTTATTTATTAACTATAAAATTTACAACTTTAACATAAGCAACTGCGCAATTTTATGTATCAAATTTCACTGTCAAATTTTGTGAATAATAAATTTTAATTTGCAAATTATCCTTCCAAAATTCCAAATAGTTTAATGAGTAAAAACTTTCTCTAAAGTAATTTAAAGTTTGGTGGAGGAAAAGCATAAGAGCCTTTTCTAGGGCTTTCAGTGTATAAATAAACATTCTTTCCAGGTGTATTAAACCACCTACATTTGAGGCATAATTTAATGAGAATTGACCGCGAATGAAAAGTATCCCTGAAAAAAAAAAGATGAAATAGAGATGATTGGGCGAAAGTGTGCGAGATTTTCCTTTAGCACTGGCGAAAATTCATAAATATACACATATATTGAGAATCCCACATTTTTCGTGGCTAAATTTAAATATTACACATAGCTGTAAAAATATAACACACACTCTCAATTGCATAATTTTCACTCGCACTTATTCACGAAAAAGATCAATGTAAGTGAGAAAAGAGCTCGATCATGGGACTGTCTTTATGAAAAATTGATTTGTGAAAATTACATAAGTTTCCCGCAAGTTGATAGAGGCCACATTTCATTTTCTGGGGTGTAAGGGGGCGAAATTTTCCCACCAATTTGCAAACCTACCATGCAGGGAGACCGTGACGAAGGCAAATCCTAGCAGAAGGAGCAACCATGTCACAGATCGTGTCATTTCTCTGTGGATCCCCAAGATACCACAGTCCTGTTCAGTAGATAAAGGCTTCCCACAGATAAATCACTTTCACGATTAAATTTAGATCCACTTTTGCGACATGAGAATGTCTTTTATTCCACCCTCAGTGTTCACACGACCTCTGAACTTCTTAACCCAACAATTTACAACAAAACAAAACCACAGAGAGGCACAGCCGATGGCAAAGGAAGGTGAAGAACTATCCGAAAAAAAAATAATTTGTCTTCCCTTCGCAATTCGCGAAAATCCACAGACACTGAAATCAATTAAAAATTAAAAGAGTGTGGCGTGTGAAAATTTTCGTGAGAGAGCACAAAAGTGTCACTTCTATCACAGGCGATTTCTTTTGTGGGGATAAAATTGTTCTTAACGGCCAAATCGAACTTTTTCTCCTCTTCGCACACACAACAGCTCTCCTGGCCACTTTTGCCACTTTTTCTCACGCCGATCTGGCCCCGTCCACTCCCAATTCGAAACAGGGAAGCTCCAACACTGACCACCGAGCCACTTTGCTGCAAAACACGTTGGCGTTCAATGTGTGTTCTACCGCCAAATTCTGCACAGAGGATTTGAAAATTTCATGAAATTTTCCACATTTCCTCGGCCTGAGGCACATTGCAAATCAACAAAATCATTAGGGTTAAGTATAGAGGAAAGCGGGGATGTATAAGGGACCTCACCATCACATTAGGTCTGTCTTATAAAAGAATAATAAATCTAATGTGGAACTCCTGGATCACACCTGTTTCACTTTGGTTTAGATTGGAATATATTCGTTTTTGAATAATCCCTGCATTCCCGTATAAATTTACAATATATTAAAAATAAAATGAATTTACTACCATTTATGAAATTTTCCTATACCGAAAGATATTTTTGAAAATGCAAAATTCCAAAAAATCGTACTATATAGTAAGGTGTGGTAACTGGATCATTTTCCGAACAGTGCTACTTAAATGCTTGTTTTTGGACTGATGAAATTCTTTATTACTTCTTCTAAATTCATAGAATTATTCACTGTTTCATTCAGAAACATAATATAAAAAAAATTATCAAAAATATTAACGAAAATTTTTAAAATAGTGATAATACTGAAATAAGTCAGCATGCACTAACTGGGTCGCCTTTTCGCTAATTCACTTTTAATTAAACCTTTGGATTTAAAATACTTTTTTCACAAGGAAAAAACAATAAATATTTTCAATCAACCAGCTGTCATTAGCGAAAATATTACTGCTGGAAAATTTATAGTAAAAAATCCAGCTGACACAAGATTAAAATGAGTCGATTACAGTAAAGTGTGCTAATCCGGGCACTCACTTATTTAATGGATAAAAATATTATTTTAAGTGGATGAAACATAAACGATCCAGATAGCGAAGCGCCCAGATTAGCATACACTAAGAAAAAACCTAAAAAGTTACCGCAACTCTATGACAGAGTTGAATTAACTCTACGAATATCAATGTAATTGTTACTCTTTTTCGTTTTAAATTTAAGTAAATAGAGTTGAAACAATTCTTCGTGCGAGTTGAATTAATTCGTCGGATGTCGATGTAATTATTACTCTTTTTCGATATAAAATTTCATCTCGACTGAAGTATATGCTTAAGCGTTTTCGTTTTAAGAATATACTTCAGTCAAGAAGATTTTCGTGTGACAAAGTTCACATGGAACATCAATTAGATATGTGCCTAACAGTGCTTCATAAAGACATGTTCTTGCATCATACGTGATATTTCGCTCGGAGCATAGGGAACTTGAAGTCAAGAAAATATTAATAAAGGAAATGATAAAATAAAAAAAAAACATAAAATTGCAAAACGTATTCCTTTTGGGATTTGAAAAAGTTATTTTAACTCTAAAAAAAAGATTGTTTTAACTCTCGAAACGAGTTATTTTAACTCTTAAAACGAGTTATTTTCAGTCTTAAAAAGAGTTATTTACACTCTTTTGTCATGTAAATTTTAGGAAAAATAGTTAAAACAACTCATCCGAATATTACACCTAAATAGAAGTAAAATCAACTCTAAAATATTGTTAATCGAAAATCACAACGAAAAATAGTTAATTCAACATCGATTCGAGTAAGTTTTAGTCGAATATTTTTCTGAGTGTACTTGAATAAGCTATAACCAAAAAAAATAAGCCACCTCTGGCAATATAACCATTTGCCATATAACCATATCCAGCAATATAACCATTCCATTATATCTTATGCCTGATACTATTTGCCCCAGCATTTTTAAGAATGATCACAAAATTACCTTTTAGAATACGGCTCGATAAATATATTCCCTTACAAAATAGAAGAAAATGATTTTCATAGAGTTGTAGAGTGGTAAATTTCCTATAAAACTGTGCTAATTAGAAATTTTTGGGGCGTTCAGATAGCTAATAAAAAAATTAAATATCCGTTTTGTGACTTTTTGCCCCAGTCTCCCCTAATGAATCTGTAAAATTAACTATATATACCCCCCAATTCTGAGATAAATCTTTAAGCCTTAAATCTTTAAATCGTTCTTTAAAGACCGATTCGTATTCTGTGATAAAAATCTTTAATTTTAAAGTGTCAAATTTATTTAAACCTTTAAGACTGTAAATTTCGAATTCTACGCTAAAGTTTTACAGACATAAAGATGTCAAATGTCTGTAAATCGCCTTTAATTTTAAAGCTGGTCGAGAGGGCCTTTAAACCTTTAAGTCCAGTTCAATTTGAGATTGTCAATTGTTCAAGGGGTGTGTTTAATCAAAAAGGTGAGTTTAATTTATCACAAAGATGTATATTTTTCTGGAGAGTGATGTAGTTGATCATTTACATAATGTTTTTGAGGTGTTCCTCTCGGGTGGCCCCATAGAATTCAATTTTTCCGTGAGATTTGACCAAGGAGATCATGTCTGTCACTTAATACATCCAGAGTATCTCTGTGTTCTAGGACAAAATTGAAGAAACACTCCTTTTGGCTGAGAAATCTTTGGTCCAGATGACGCACCTGGAACCATAAATTGACCTCGTCACTTATCTACAACCACTTCTTGTTTGAATTACTTACTACTCGAAATTAATTGACCTGAATTGCTCATTTTTTGCCAGAAAAAAATTCTGAAACTGGGAAATCTGTATTAGTATCTTCCTGTGCCTTCTACTGAATGGGTTTGGAGTTTCGTGGAGCAACTGCTGATATTTCGGCGATAACTGAACTCTACTTGATTTACTGCGGCGGAATTGCAACATTGAGGAGAGGAGGAACTGTGGAGATTGTTATTTTTGTTGACAATAAATTTTGAATTTATTTGAATTTATTTATTTGTTTTAAATCAAACATAATTAGGGTCCGTCCCTCTTACAATGTCTGATTAGATAGGAAGAAAAGTGCAGGAAAAAGAAAGAAAATGAAAATATATTAAGACAGAATATTTAAATAGAAAAGAGAAAGAGAAGAAAAACAAAGAAAACACTCTACCCCGACTGAAAGGCACTAGAAATGCCGGCCTGCGACGTCCTAGCGCGCGGTGGAAGGGAGTTGTAAATAACAACACCCCTGACAAAAAGAGTACGCGAAAGCTGGCTCGAGTGAGCTCTCGGAACCAAGAGTCCCCGCTGCCTGGCCGAAGCCCCCAAAGCCAGGAGCGAGGCTAAGTAACCCGGTCTCCGAGAAGTAATCAGACGGAACAGGAATAACACAGCTCTCAGACGGAGGAGGGAAGGCAGATCACAACCAACCAGAATGTTTCGATACCGTGAAATGTGATCACGAGCACGTAGAGCACAAACGTACCGGACACAGTTGTGGAACGTCACAGAAAGCCTCCTGATTGTTTCACAGTCGGCATCAAAAAAAAGTTCTGCTCCATATATGATAATGGGCAGTAGTAGTGCTCTCACGAGCATAAGGCGTGTATTCTGTGGGGTTACCTCACGAAAGCGCCGCAGAGTCCTTAGTGTGCAGTAAACTCTTTGGTTGATGTGAGAAATATGGTCACACCAAGAGAGGGAAGAGTTGAAAATCAACCCCAAATTGCGAGCACGCTCAACAATTGGAATGATCTGTCCATGAACAGTGAGTGGAATCAAGTCAGTGACGAGAGGTCTTTTTGAAATAATTAAGCCCTGAGACTTCTTGGGATTTAAACAGAGCCCGTTTGCGAGAGTCCATGCTTCAATTCGAGAGAGAATTATGTTCATTTGAGTTAAAGTGAGATTAGGATCACAAGGATCGCCATCAATGTGGACTTGCAGATCATCCGCGTAAAGGTGGTAATAGGCATTCAATAGAACAGATGGTAAATCATTTATAAAAAGTAAAAATAGAAGAGGACCTAGGAGTGAGCCTTGAGCAACACCAGAATGTAAGCAGGTGTAAATCGGAACTTCATGCACTATTAAAACTGGAACGTCTTGTTTTGACATCTTGGATAATCAAATTTCTTTAGGGGCGCTAAAGGCTATTTTATCCAAAGTTTCTCTAACTCGGAATTCGAAATCTTTAGTGTCAAACTTAAAGCTTTAACTTAAATCGTTAGGCTTCTTTATCTCAGAATTGGGGGGATAATTTCTTAAGTGATCACCACACCTTTCCCCATTTACTAATTTTGTCCACTCCGAGTCTAACGCATTATTTACAGCCCACATACATGCTTATTTGGATCTAATAGGGCTTGAATGTTCTAAATTCATCTATAAGATAGTTAATAATAAAAAAAACTGCGTCGGACAAAATTCTTGTTCACATTTTTTTTGGATAATCTTTTAAGAAATCAAATTATATCCTTAAATGCTTTTTTATGTAAAAAAGTTCTCAGTGATCTTGTTTTTATTAACAATTATAGTTATAAGTCTGGAAATCCATAAAATTGTTTAAACTTTTGGTCATACTAATTTTCTGTTATATTTTTCTCAAAAAATGGAGAGGCGGTTGACATATTCTTTTTTATATTTAACTATGTGCTATCATTTAACATTTAATAAGGAAAATATGATTTTTTATTTAAAAAAAATCACAGAAATTGAGGAAATTTCTTAAGGATATGACGCGTTGATAATATTGAATAAAGCCAGTTCATATCCTGAATTGTATGATAGTGATTCTTAATCCTGATCCCTTTTCTATAAAACTCTAAACGTAATTTATAGCACAAATTCCTAATTTGAAATTCTTATTAATCTTAGAATTAAAGAAATGATTTGAAACATTTTATTTTGCAATTATTTAAAAAAAAATATTACATAAGAATTCAGGTCTTTAAGAATAGTTTGGCAAAAGGTAAACTCGTCACTTGTATCAGCAAATATCGTAACTTACTCGTCATCTATTAAATCAACAAATTTCGTGTAGTCTGAATTAATTAATAAAAATCAAGAATATTGCCTTATGACTTTCCATCACAATAACATTTCTCATGTAAAGCTACTGTAGTTCAATAACAATGTTTGTTTATTGAATAATTATATGTTGTACTTTATTTGGTTAAACTTCAACATGAAGTTAACATTATAATTATTGCCATACAGCATAAAAATCTGCAATGTTATTCCGTAAATAAAATTAAATCTAACCTCGAAATCAAAACAGTCGTAAAGTTATTCATAGTTAGAGAAAAATTTGGGTGAGGTTGTCTACGGTAAGGAATTAGAATTTTTCTTAGGCCAAAACTAATTAGGAGGTAGAAGCTACAAACTTTAGAAAATTGACTGTTCTGAGTAATAAGTTAATAATTTTTAATGTTCTTTTCTCATAATGCCTAATCTATGTCAATACCTCAATTCTAGTCTGTGATGCAATATGTCTCCTTTTATTCACTTTAAAGTAATTGATTAATTAATTTGATTATGATCCCATTAGAACAACTCAACAAAATCACATAGACAGGACTTTAAGCTAATTCTGTGAATGTTTCAATTAAAATTCTCTCTTACCAATCCTCACTTGATAATAATAAACCCAGTGATTTTGCGCCAAAGTCCCCTCTCAATACGTGAAAAGTCATCAATCGTCTTCCGTTCTCAACGACAACATTTTCGTGTTCTGTGCGGCGAATTTAATTATAAAGCATCATGTGGTTGAGGTGCAAAAAGCTCGTCTTTCGCCTAACAATCTCAACTGCAGCTGTTGAGACTTGTTTTGATCGCACTCCTTCGCACAAGAAATGCATGAATTGCTATCATAGCTTGAGTGCCAATGTCCTAGAGAGAATGCCCGCCAAAATGTGACACTGTCTTCAATCACCATGCAAAAGAATTGCCATTGTCTGACCAGCGCCAATGGGCCAAGTATATACCTTACAACACTACAATACATTTCAATTATTTATCACTAAATCACTGTAATGTGTTTGGCTAGACAATTGTATTTTTGACGCCTTCAATGGACATTAAAATTCTCACTTTATTAGTTCAATTCCCTATTTCAAAACCAAAACTTAGATTCTTCACTTCGCATTGTACAATTTGTTTTAGATCGTGAAATAGGGTCAGAAACCTCCCAAGACTCAAAAAAGTTGCCTTTGCTAATATTATTACTAGGGAACTTTAAGATAATTTCCTTATTTCATTATTTAGTTTTAGTAAGCTGCTTTGGATGTGCTCTTTAAACCAACTCATTTACACGATGTTAGAAGATCGTATTTGTACTTCAGCGTCCACTGCCACCTTACTAGCTTTAAGTATACTTAAAAAAGCTTCAATTGCAGCGGTCGGAAAAGTCTTTAGTTTTTTTTTTTTTTTTTAGATTTTA
Source organism: Phlebotomus papatasi (assembly GCF_024763615.1). NCBI lineage: Eukaryota > Metazoa > Arthropoda > Insecta > Diptera > Psychodidae > Phlebotomus > Phlebotomus papatasi. The sequence goes on from NC_077222.1 coordinate 25,068,185, forward strand.
GATTTAGATTTATTCAATATATTGCTTTTGAGCTTGCACTCTTGAAAGCTTAATACACAAAAAAAAAATTCCAGAGATACATATAAATAATAAACAAATAAATAAATAAATGAATGTGGTCAGGAAGTCTTCAGTCTTCAAAGATCTTTAAAATAGCCTGAAGAAAAGAAAAGCCTAAAGAATAGAAAATATTTCTGCTTTACTAATATCGAGGTGTCACAAAAAATGCACTTGAGGAAATGCTACTTTACCCAACTTGAGAGAAAAAGCAAATAATTAAATCACGTCATTTGGTTAAAAAGATCAAAAGCTAACATTTTGGGGAAACTGGGGCACCACCAAACACCGAGTAGCACCAAACACTGATTTTTATTTCTAAACTTACTTGGACTATCTCAACCATTGCAGTCTTTGATTCTACCCCGTGTTTAGTGGTGCCCCAGTTTCCCCTACTTATAGACAAACATCTCAGAAAATTGGTTAAATGCTTAAAAAATGGTGATTTCGACGTAAAGAACCAAAAGAAAACAAATACAATTAATGGCGCCGATCTGTCAGCGTTTCTGAATGACGATTATAAAATTTTCTTTTGAGCGCGTTACATGTAACTCTTGGTAAAATATTTTCAAGTGGTTGTATGCCAAAAAGAATCAAAATAAAAGAAAACGGTTGCCGTCATGAGTTCATCAAAAAGGCAAAAATTTATAAATCCACTTTCGAAATTTTTTTGGTGAGAAAAGGATATTGTTCGAGAATCCTAAACTTGAAACGTAATAGCTTTCATATTGCAAATGAGGCAAATGTTTAAAATCGGCAAAATGGCCAAGTATCTCCAGGAAGGAGGCTAATCACTTGAGGGACTATCGAGGAATTATGCATTATGAGTTGCTAAAAACGAGCAAAATTTCAATGAGAAACATTATTGCCAACTTTTGATAGATTTGGATCACGCATGGAACGTAAAACAGCCAGCATAGGTCAATCAACACGACAGAGTGATAGGATAAAGTGATGTAAGCTGGACATGGTGTTACAAGTTGAACAATTCGCCGGTACAAGTTGGACGTGGCTTTTTCTTGATAAATACAGTACAAAATTTGTTTTTAAGCACAAGGAACCAAATTATAAAACTAAAGCAATAAAATTATACAAATAAAAATGAAGAAGGGAAAGTGCCCATGCTTGGTACCATTAAGGAAGCTTCGTAATGACTAAATTTTTCCTATGTTTTTCAATAAACGTGACTCACCAATATATTTTAAAAACTGGCGACTTTCCCATACTTTTAAAAATTGGTTGTAATGAGTCACATATGTAATGTAAAAGATAGAAAATTTAGTCATTACGAAGTTTCCAATGTTATCAAGCATGGGCACTTTCCCCTTTTAAATTTATCAAGAAAAAAAGCCCTCTCCAATTTGTACAATTGTCCAACTTGTACCACTTTACCCTATTGTAGCATGACTATGTTTCGTGGCATTATCTTTGGTCCAAATTAACATTAAAATGCTTAATTCGGATGTGTTACCACCTTCGCTGTACACTTCGTTATCCGGGTGACAGCTGCCAAACACTGGCGGTTGATGTATTCAAAATTATTTTTACTAAACATGAAGCTTCTCCAGAGTGAATTAAAGTATTATTATCATTGTATCGAAGTTTTTAATACATAATTGTGATAAAAAAATGAAACATAAGCACACCATGAAGAAAATTCTCTTGTTCTTTGTCAGACAGAAAATAAATTCACACAGCACAAAATAGAAAAACCGTTGATCATTCAAAAAACCTAAATGTCATTTTGTCCTCCAGTCAGCCGGATAATGCTCAGTCGAGTGTATTTTCTACGCTCAGTCCGTTCCGATAACCTTTTGTTTCGCTCGATGGCACATTGCTTCACTATGCATCATCATCATCATCATCATTTTCAACCGGTTATCCCTATTATGTCGAAAATATACAGATGCCTGATCCTCGAGAATACTTAGCTCGAAAAATTTGGCGGTAAAAGATCAGCCCAAATTATCATACACTGAGGATTTAGTATCAAGGATAAGCGTTCTTTACGTAAATTTTTATTAAATGTGCACATTTTGACTGCAGAAAGGTTTATTAATTGCAATATCAATGCATTTTTCAAACAGACAGGAACACTTGCGTACCGTGAGGGGAAAGCTGCATTAACAGATTGGGAAGCCAAATTATATCACAATATATCTCAATTTTATTTAAAAATAGGTGAAAAATACCAATTTCAAAGGTGCCCCAGTTTTAAAGGTGCCCCAATTCCTCTTACTCCCTATGTTTTTTAATCCAACTGACATGTCGAAAAATACCCAAAAATACCCAAAATGAAGCTTTTTATTTTTAGCACTGGCGCTGATGTCGCTAAACCTCGAAAATTTCACTAGACCTCGTGAATTTATAATCTCAGCCTGATCCTCCAAATTTTGAGCTGATCCTTGAGTGTATCGACACCAATCCCCATTTCTGAGCTGATCCCTTAGCCGATCCCTGTGTCTATTTTAGGATTTAGGGTCGTGATCCTATGACATCCAATTTGGCAACCCACGCCTGTTGACTCTCCGCCACTAGGTGAAGGTGTTCGGGTTCAATTTCAAGGCACTCCAAGGCAACATCCTGAATTTGTTTCAGCCACCTTGTTCTATGTCTGACCTGAGGTCGACACCTCCTCAAAATGGCTTTCATAGCTTTTCTGGGGAATTTTTTTCTATTCATGTGCTGAACATGGCCATACCATTGAAATTGTTATCTCTCAACCCAAAGAAGCAAGTCCTCGATTCTTAGCTCCTTATGATCGGTTATGTTCCTCACTCGATCTCGGCGAGTGATTCCCCTAACGAGTGAAAGTTATTTTGCCCTCTAAATAGTCCGAAAAATTAATTATTTTTGGGACACCAGTGTCCCATTGATTCTTAAATGGTTGAACGACTGGAGGTATCATATCTCGGCAGCGTTTCGCTAAGCAGAACTTCAATTTAAAAGAAGAAAATTAAATGGTTAAACGGTTTCGGTTCAAAGACGCATCGTTTTATCATTGGGGTATCTATGTATGGGGAAGGCTTTCAGGCTTCGCACATACTCTAGTTTTGAACACTTCATATTCTTCCCATATTTCTTTTATTACACAGACTTATTTTTTCCTGGTAATTTGTTCCTGAAAAAAATCCTGAAATGTGTTTTTTCCCGGGTTCTAACCCAGAGTGTGTGCGAAACCGCAAAGCCGTAACTTATTTTCAAAGAGATGGAAAAATGTGTATCGAGCGCGGGCTGATATTTTGAATATATTATTTTTCGATTTTCGTCTGATTATTTCATATTTCTTTAGGCAATTTTTTAAAGTTATTAGAATTAATTTCGAATATAGATACAAGCAGGAAAGCACCCATAGGTTAATAAATATCACACTGAGATAGTTCTACACAAAAGATACCGATGAGAAAATGTTTGTGGGGGCATCACAATCCAGACCATGAGAAATAAATGCTGTTTGTATTACATATTTAAAAATAACTTTATTTTCTCAGACTTGTTTCAATGTCAATTTGTTATAAATTACTGAATATTGTTATCGCGGTTAATTGTTTAAGTAAAATACAATTTCTATATATAAAAAAATTAAATTTGAACTGCAAAATTTTCTTATTCAGATACAAACCTGTTAATTTTTGTCTAAAGACTATCTGGCATGTAACTTAATCTGGCTGATCTCTGATTCAAAAAACGAAACTTGTAACATAATTATTTTGCTTGTTAGTGCAAAAATATCTGTATAGATTGATTGCATTTTTTGTATTATTCAGTCAAATTCTCAGACTGAGGCTTCTTCCGTTCTGCCAGAACTTTTCTTGTACATTCGGTCTGTCTCACATTATCTGGCCAGTCGCAGACATTGGTCAATGTATTGAAGACGGTACCTTCGCGACAACTGAACTCAAGCGGTTTTCCATGATCACAGCGATAGTACTGAAATTTACAAGATCTTTAGGATCAAGACTTTAAGATTAAATGATGGTTCTTGTAACCTTTTCGCAGTCTTGATGGGGAACATAATCGTTTCCTTCGCAATCAATATCTGCCTCCGGAGAATCAGGAGATGATTCATTGCTAGCTCCTTCGGTAGGAGCTGGAGGTTGAGGTTCAGGCTGATCGTCTTGCTCCTTATTATCCTCCATGTCCTCGACATTCTCCTCCGAAATGGGTCTTTCAGGTTTCCTAGTTGTAATTACCCTGGTCGTGGTTTCCTGTATTAGAGAAAAATCGATCATATCCATCAGGGATTGTCACTCAGACAGAAAAGATAAATGCCGATGATCATTGTGTAAGAGTTGAGAAAAACGTGGGATTGAGGAAAATGCCGTTTAGATCTTACATTTGGCTCCTGTCCAAGTGCATCTGTTGGCTGTTTTTAATCTACAATATTACAGAATATTGCAAAAATAAACATCCAATGGATTCATTTGCAGAAATGTGACTTGCAATGGGCAATAATGCCAATTAACTGTGACTAGAATTTCTCACCTTTTCTTAAATGAAATTCTAAGAAGAGGCTGATTTATGGTCTAACGATTGAAACCGAGAAAACTTAAACTAATAGGGCGCTATTTAAACACTTCTAGAGTTGTAAAATTTGTCGTAAGCCTGCTGACCTAATAGTAATATAAATTCGAACCCGGGACATTTGCATCAGAAATCGAATGCTTCACCATTTAACCCTTTAAGTGCCCTATACCCTTGTCTTTAAGATTTTACGGTTGATGAATTATATTGCGAACTAATTTGTGGACGTGGAGTTGTCGGTACTTGGCTTGTAGGGACATCTTCTGGATTTACAAATGACTGAGTTAAAGGTGGTCCAGCCCATTCAGGTTGCAAAAATTCCCAAAGGATGTTTAACCCATTCCTTACCATGGTATTATACATCATACGAAAATTAAATGATTTTAGATTATTTATTCCAGGGAAATAATTATTAAAATTGCAGTCGGGAATGGATTTTTAGTTACTTTAGTCCTTCAATTACTTGGAAAAAATAGCCCGACAGAGATGGGAATACATGTTGTTGTTCTTTTCTCGCTTCGCGTGAAGTCATGCAAAAATTTTGCTCAAAATGGCGGACGGAAAATACGACATTCCGTCAAATTTGTTAAAATTGGCCTTCATCCTCTTTCCTGATTTGAATTTTGGTTGCCAATGTGTTTTCTTGGATAGTTACTCTATCTGAATTAATAGAGTTTGTAATGAATTAATGTACAGAATTTAAATTCAGTGACCGTTAAGACGCGTGTTTGAGGGCGGCTCCCAGCGCCCCCATAATGGATGAAATTTTTGTCTTTTCAAAAAATACATCTATTAATCTGTAGGAAACTAATCCCAAAATATGAACATTCTATCTCAAGTATTTCTGGTACATTGACTGAATGGGTTAATCGAGAGTCTAACGATTTTGGTTTACAAAACCCAACTAATAGGATACAATTCAAACGCTTCTAAGGTCAGAAAATTAATGATAGTCAAAAAGAGATTCGAACCCAAGACACTTTCACAAAAGAGCGGGTGCTTTACCTTTAACCCCGTGAGCAGCCCCATAACCCTGCGTCTTATCATTTATGGATTAGAATATTGAAAAGGGGTGTCAAAGCGTGCCAGGCTTTGCGAAATGCTCGAACTCGTAACTTAGATGCTATACCGCAAAAGTACTTTCGCTTCATTTACCGTTTACCGGTTCTCAACCGATTTGAACCGATTCACAAATCTCTCAAAAGATCACCCAAAATAGTTTTAAAAGTAATAGGATTAATTTTCAGATACAAATTTTTATCGGTTATGAACCGGTTCATTACTGATTCAAAACCTATTGGAACCTGTACAGTTTTATAAGAAATTCCAAGACCTTTCCAACGACCCCAAATATGACCCCATTTGCTTGATAAATGCGCTCTCTAGTGTCCTTTTAACCTTTGACCTTGAAAACACGTATTAGGAATAATTCATCGGTATTTTCGTATATAGACGGAATATTCGCCTGGGTAATCTCTAAAACATATCCAAAAATGAAAAAAATCGCACGATACGTTTTCGAGCATTCCCAGAAAAACATAGTTTTGGATTGGGTTGGGGGAAAATAAGGGGCATGTTAACGATCCTTTGGCCGACTTATGGGGGGGGGGGGGTCCCCCGAAGATTCCAAGTCTCTGTCTCTAACCGTTTGGCCTCTAGAGCTGGCGACAGCCGGACGGACAGACGTACAGACGGACACACAGTGTGACGACATTCCTCAGAAATCATCTGAAACGTGAAGATTTGTTGAGAAAAGTGGTATCTGGAAGGTGGGAATTTAGGGGGGTGAAAAAATCATGGTATTATATACTGGTCTCTCCGTAGAGTTCGAGCAGTAAAAAAGAAGTAAAATAGGTTTTGAGCTGTTTGCCCATGATTCTGTTATGTACCTCAAGCCAAACGGTTAGAGATATCGACAATGGGTCCTCAATGATTGACTGTATTCTTTTCATAATGCCGCAATATCAAAAATAAAAGCTTTCGAACATTTGGCGAATTCTACTTTGCTTTTGTTGTTGATTGAGTTTTAAATTTAAATTTTATTAAAGACTCACCTGAGGACGTGCAGTTGTTGGTCTTTGAGTTGTGGGGACATCTCCTGGTTCATCAACTGATTGGGTTGAAGGTGGTCTTGCCCATTCAGGCTACAAAAAATTTCCAAAAAATGTGTAATGAAAAATGAACAAGTTTCTTTTTAGCACTCTACTGTTCTCAAATCTCACGTGCTTCTACGTAATCGAGTTTTCTTTGTATTGATTCTTAACACGACTGTTTGATCGTTTTAGAACACGATTAAGATAGGTTTGAGGAGAACAGTCGAGACAAGAATCAACACAAAAGGAATGTCGATAATGTAGAAGCACTTAAGAACAGTATAGTGCTAAAAAAGGGTAATCCTTCTCCTGAATTTTTTTTTAGCAGTTTACTGTTCTCAAGTGCTTCTATAAAATCGACTTTTCTTTGTGTTGGTTCTTGTCATGACTATTTGGTGGTTTTAGAACAAGACGAGGCTGGGGAAAACAGTCGGGACAGAAACCAACACAAAGAAAAGTAGATAATGCAGATGTACTTGATAACAGCAAAGTACTAAAATATGTGTGTTATAAAAGGAGATATCCACCTCCTGAGTACATTTTAGCACTTTAATGTTCTCAAATGCGTCTTCATTTTTGACTTGTTTTTGTGATGCTTGCTGTTATGACTGTTTGGTGTTTTTGAAACACGATGAGAACTGGATAAACAGTCGATACAGAGAAAAGTACAGAAGCATTTGAGAACAGTAACCTACCGTAACAGTAGTGGCCCTTGTGGAAACCGGAACTGTGTAATCCTTCATGTTGTTAAAGAGAATCTTTCCAAGGACATTCTTTTCTCCACAGATCCCCCTAAAGTCATCCATATCAATAGCCCAAACCATCGCACCTCCATAGCCTTTAGACTTGATAAAGTCCATTTTGATTTGAACGGATTTAGGATCCTCATATCCAACCCATTGGGTTCCTTTGTAGGTATACGGCACCATTCCATGGGAATCCCACCTTGTCGTCCATCCTTTCTCCGGATCAGCAATTTCTGTGCAGATTTCGTAATAAGCCAGGAAACCTGTTGCATTGGTGTAAGGTCCAGGAGCCCCTCCTCCAGCTTCCTTGTTGATATAAGTTCCCAATTCGTAATTATTGTTTCCAGCACTTAATGTGTAAGTGCGACCATAGTAAGGAATTCCCACTACGAGCTTCTGAGCAGGACATCCTTTCTCCTCCCATAGACTCAAGCCGTCAGCCTGCAAGAGGCATTTTCAGACTATGAAACTCTGTATAACAATTATATACAATTTCCCACAAATATTTCATAATTACAAACAACTTTTAGTTGAAGCTTCTTGGGAGAAAAGAAACTTTGAGTAGAATCTTGAAAGTTTCTCTTGAACCTTTTGTGTATTCACTCCTTCCAAAATTCTTCTAGTTAAATATAGAGATATGCAGTGAGAAACTTGTTTCATACCGCATTCATCCGAATTTCAGAAATATTGTGACAAACTTTTCCTGCGACATATTAACATTCAGTGAAATGAATTGAAGTTGAGGGATGTTTGTTGCATTGTAAACCATGCAATAATTTTGAATTCATCATAAATAACTGAAACGAGTATGATGATTCTGGGTTTGAATAGCTGCCCAAAATGCGACAAATTCATAGCTTAGAAACTACTGTTGCCCTTTCATTTTATTACTAATCAAATGATGTCACATTTATATTAAAATTTAGTATACATGAAATGAAATCGATTTAAAATAATTTAATGATACTGACACAACATTTTATAGAGGAACTAAACCTTGCCGTAAAGAGAGTACGAGACAAGTACTATTATTGTTTTTTTTCACAGAAAAAAATAATTTTGTAAAAATGTTCGTAAATGTTTGTGAATTCGTATGGGGGAGTTACGAAATGCTCGTGAATCGTATAACCCACAAACATGTTCGTAAAAGTTTGTACTTTTTCACAGACATTGTTCGTAACATGATCACTCGACGAGCATTTTTTGTACTTTTATAAACATTTGTTCGTAAATGTTCGTAAACACACAAGAAATGTTCGTAAAATGTTGTCATTTGTTCGTAAATGTTTGTTTTTCTGTCGAACATTTACGAACAAATTACACAATTTTACGTACATTTTTTGTGTGTTTACGAACATTTACGAACAAATATTTGTAAAATATTTGTTTAGCTTTGGTTGAGACAGTTGCAGTGAATGTAGACTATCAGGATAATTGTACACAATTTCGCTCAGCTTGCAATTTCGGCCACTTCTGTTCTTCCTCAAATTTCCATATTTTTTTATGTTTTTACATACTCTACAGATTATAGGGGAAGTGCTCATAATTTTGGACAGTCTGCATATAAGCATCGATATCCTAAGTTTGAAGTGCGATATTTTCAATACTAATTGACTTTTTTTGTTACTCTCTTTTCAGAAGGATTGTTTAGAAACTTGGCAAGCTATTTATCATCTCATTTTTACTAAAATTAGTTTTAATACGTTTAAAAATGAATTGATATGTAGAGGTGAATTTGACTCTTATTTTGGACAACTTGGCTGTAAATTTGGACAGATAATCCGCCACAACAGGATGCCCATTGTTCTTCATTTTATGAACCAATCTTACCAAGTCCTCTTCCTGGTCATGTAAGGGAAACGTGGAATGTCACAAGAAGCCCGGAAACTTTCCATATCATTCATTAAAGTGAGTTGACTTCGATACTCCAAGTACGTGCAGATTCGCTCATTCCCTGACCTTTCCGGGAGCCTTTCAAGGCATTTCTCGCTACATCTCTTTCGTAGAGATGATGCTCCTTTGTTTCTCCAGGCATTTGTCCAACCTAGTCATCACAAAAGCTAAAACTTTACGAAATTTCGTGAGAAAAACACCTGTCCAAAATAAGAATCATCACCTAACTGGTGAATGTCTTAAAAAATTTCCCATTTTTCACACGAAAAATATAATTCACAAGGCAAATCTCACTTCAGATCAAATGTACAAATCATCAGTAACGTGAATCAACACAATATTCAATGAATATTCAATAATATCACTCAAAAACAGCGAACAAACTTTGTTAGTACTTCACCAAAACTAAATAAGACTGAAGTAAGCCACGAAGTTCTGTCATATTTCTCGTAATCAATTGCTCTCACTGAATTTTCAACAAAGCAATTTCAACTCAAATCATATTCAAATTTTAACGTATTTAGTGTTAAAATCTTCCAAAAAGAACAAATATTTAGATAGAATTCATTATTCATCAAATATTGGAATAAAAATCCATCATTTTAATCAATTTATTTTTAGTGTCCAATGTTATCCTCAAAGTGTCCAAAATAAGAAACTGGACAAAATTATGAGCATTTCCCCTACACTGTAAAAAATTAACAAAAAAAGTCGCTTAAATGAACGAGATGATGTGAAAAATACTTTCGAAGAATTCCGGAGAGGCAAGGATATATGAATGAACCAAGAACATTTTTCCAGTGACGGGATTCCTTACTCCCAAAATTCAACTCACAATCGAATTTTAAATTATTCCGAGTTGCAAGCACTTAAGTCCCATGTAAAGAATCTTAGCTACGATAAGCTTATCAGGGTTAATCTTTGTTGTACATGAGAGTAGCTGACTCATTCAGAGTAGATGATTCTACTCTAAATAATCTTGTCTACTGATAAGTAAGTTCAAAAAAGGTCCTTAAAAAAAACTGGTCCCAACGCAACGGATAAATTTTTAAAATTCTTAAATGAAAATTTAAGAAATATAGTTTAAATGTTGTCCTTATATATATACCCAAGAGCTTGAATTGCATTTTTTTATAGCGTTGTAAGAAAAATATTTGAAGGAAATATGGTGGTTTTTGTGTTCTCGTGACTTATGTAACAATGCAACACATTAAAAAACTAATACGGGCTTCAGACTTAACGCTTCGCCATATGGTTTAACTTCTCTAATTCCTAATCAGTATTATCAGTCAAGGCTTTCACTAAAGTTTTGATAGAATTTGATATTAAGGGAGAATGATTCAACACATTCGTAGAAACAATAACGCTGGCTTCTTTTTAATATTTTGAGATCCTTTGGAACTAAGTTAAACCTTTTAGTCTGAAGACTCTTTAAAAGTATGCGATATCTACTTAACCTATTCACATTTATCGCTTTAAAATTAGCGATTCCAGACAATTCAAAAGATTGTTACTTACTTCAGTACTTGAATAACATGGGAAAGATAGTCCGATATATGCAGAAATAGGTTTACTTTCGAACGTTTGACATAGTGTCGATTTTGATTATATTTTCCTTCATACATTTTCCTGATTTTAATTCTGAATGACAGATCCATTTCTTAGACAGTTACACTATAGAAACACATATTATTTTAATATGTTTAAGCTAAAGAATGTAAATTCGGTGACAGTTTTGCCGCATCTTTGATAATGCCATCCCGTATCGCTTTATTAATACTTCAAAATTCAAAGTTACATTTTACGCCAATTTGTTTGGGATACTTTACAACGATTAAAAGTGTGAAAAGAATTTATTTGGCTAATTTTTCTATTAAAAGATGATTAAATGAAAAAAATACGTAGAAAACAGTGTTGCCGTAAAATGCTACAATTTTTTATATGTGATTTGACATCAGAAATGAATAAATTCGTCGTGTTATTAGAAAAATTGTTAAAAGACGGTACTTGATTAAAACAAAAAATACAAATTTTATCTCAGCGAACCCCTTATTGGCTGAAGCTCTTGAGGTTTGTTTCGCTTTCGATTTTTTGATTTTAAAGATCTTTTTTTCCGATTTTGGTGCCCTTTTAATCTTAGTCCTTTGGTTTTTTTTGTGATTTGTTTTATCTCAAAAGAAGTTTCGTGGGCTTTCAAAATAGTAAGTAAAGTTCTTAAAGCATGGAAAAGTTGGATTACTTACAACATTGAGCTTCTCATAGGCCCACTGGTCGTGAGGTCTCTTGTGCAGGGCACTATGGACATCAGCAAATCCAGCCCAGTTTCCTCTGAGATCGTAGGTCATAGCATGAATTGCGTCGAGCATTTGACAAAGTTCAGGTACATGGTAGCCTTCATCCAAGCGGAATTTTGCAACAGGAACCGCCATGGTGATCTCCCATCCTTTTTTCTGGCGATCAAAAGCCCTTCTCAGCTCCTGGACGAAGAAGTAGAAGGTATTCTTGTCCCCAAAGCTACCTCCTCGATCCGCAGCTCCTGGATATTCCCAGTCCAGGTCAAAGCCATCAAATCCGTATTGATCCATGAACTGGATCACGCTCTGAATGAAGCTGCGCCTGCGATCTGCTGAAACTACCATTTGGGAATATTTTGAGCCACCTTCAGCCCATCCACCAACTGCTATTTGGGTTTTGAGATGGGGATACTTCTTCTTGAGAGCCGTGAAATTCCTGAATCCTCCACGGTCAACATCGAGCTGGAAAAGCAATCGAAACGATTGTGAATCAAATTTTAACTGATTTTCACTCATTAACGCGCAAAAATCACGCTTTGCAAATGTTTTTGCATGCAATTAAAATAAATTTGCATCTCTCAATTAATGCAATTAATACTGATGGAATCATAAATTTCACAATTAATTGGATAAAAAAAAGATCTTGCGTGATGGTCTTGACAGGTGTAGGGTGAGAAAGAGGTTTTTGCCAACTCACTTCTGGATCGATGACCAAGACTTTCCATGTCGAGTCATCGACACCAATAAAAGAGTAAATCACGTGGGTGCAGAGATCACCTGGAACATCATCAATCCCGTAGCTTCCGATGCCCTCGCGATAGATCGCCCAGTTGCTGAAGTAGCAAACAACTCGGGCGGGACCTTTAAGATATCCATTTAATTTTAAATTCAGAAATGATAAATTTTAGAGAATCACAAAATCCATCACCTTGAGCCAAAACGGAAGACACAAACGTGCCCAGAAGAAGCGACACGATCACCAAACGATCTACAAAGAATATTGAGGGTGAGAATGCATCGGGAATATTAATTAACGCACTATATTACTCCTACCCATCGCGATTAACACTCTTGAGCTCCAAACACAGCACTGATCATCCACAAACTGAAGAAGATTCTCCCTCGGACGCCAGTATTTATACCTCGCCACTTCCTCCGATAACTCGGGAATTCTCCATTGACTGGAGTCTCGATACATAAGCTGCAGTCCGGGGGTCAATAGCACAGTCAGTGCATTCTATGCTTAATCAATTTTAATCATTGATTATATTCCTTTACAATTAACATCAATGAAAAAATATTTACTCAAAATTTGATCATTATAAAAGAAGAAAGAAGAGTTTATTAAAAGAAAAATGCTGTTATGTATTACACGAGACTTTTATATTCAGAATTTTGTTGTTTCAAAAGAGAATTTTGAAACTGAAATAGCAATTTCTAAAATTTATTAACAGACTTTTTTTTAAATAACAAGAAAATAAATTTAAGGGCTAAAGTTGTCTCTAAACTAGAAGTTTAGCCTAGATCCTGAACATCTAAAAATCCTAAACAGAAGTCAATTTCATCCATTTCATCAGGTTTCCAGAATTTTTTTTTTTTTCTATATCCCCACCCATCCCTCTCTAATTCAGGTCTCAGGCTCTTGGCCTATCATGACCGAAAACCAACATGGTAGAACAATGTCACTAACTCGCAATCACTAACAAAAATAAATAAATAAATACATAAAATAAGAAAAATAAATGCATAAATAACATAAATCTGTACTATACACTTTTAAACACTCATGGGAGTGATACTGCCAGGATTCCTAGAAGTATTATATTTGGATGCCATTTCTCTTGACAAATCTGGCTATCATAATTAAAGGTCCAGTGAGCTTGCGCTCGAGACACAGTGCTAATATGTCCCTAACCTGGAGGCTAGGGGATATAGCACTGCATGAGGCCACAAGCTCTTCTCTGCCAACCACAAATCGCGGACACCTGAAGAGGACATGATGACTGTCCTCATATTCATTACAGCGCTCACATAATGGATGATCAGCTATATTTATCCTGTGTAAATGTACTCTTAATCCTACATGGTTCGAAATCAGTCGACTTACTATAACAATGGTCTCTCTATTCAGTTTACCTAGTCCCGCAAACCATGGTTGTACATTACACTCTGGTAAGATTGAATGACAATATCTGCCGAGTTCGTCCACGTGCCACGCCATTTTCCATTGACTTACACACTCCCATCTAGCAATGGTGAACCAATCTTCTGTTCTAGTCATTTCATCTTGGACAACTGAGGAACATGCTCCTTGTCTCGCTGCTTCGTCTGCCATATCGTTACCAATCACTCCTACATGCGATGGTACCCAGCAAATGCTCACAGATTTTTCCCACTGCCTAAGATCTTCAATTAACCCAGCAATTTCCCGATGCAGTAAGCCACCAACATTCTTGCCATTATAGTGTTTTATTGATAAAATGCTGGACAATGAATCTGACAGTATGCAAATCTGCTCGTGTTCTGTAGGGTGTTCAATAGCAAATCTGAGGGCCATTTTAATTGCTGTTAATTCTGCAGTAAAATTAGATGCATTATAATTCAAAGCGATACAGTCCTGTGATCTGGTTGTGACGTCCCAAATTCCCACACCAACACCTTGCTGTGATTTAGAGCCATCAGTGTATATCACACGGGCTGCCACTAAATTCTCATTATGAAGCATTTCGAAAACAAAAGAACTGGCCACAGAACTCCACATATCCTTGGGGAAGCCTCTTAGCTGCTCCCACACAGATATACTTACCACTGCATTAATCCTCTCATGGAAGACGCTATGCAAGTTCTCGGAACCATGCGTAGGGCTCCACCCTATTTCGTCCAAAGCCCCTACTATATGGGATAATGTGTACCGTGATCCTGTTTCTTGGAGTTGTCTGAGGTCTTCCCACAGATCTGGTTGACGCACCGCAGCCTTTATTAAAAATCTTTCGCCAAGTAAAATAAAACGCAGCTCCAATGGACAAATACCCGCCAAAACCTCCACTGTCATTGTGTGTGTTGACTTCATTAATCCAAAACATATACGTAAACAACGCCACTGGATTCGATAGAGTTTTATCATATGTCCCTTGGCTGCCGTTCTAAACACCAGGCATCCATATTCAAGCACAGATCTGATGGTTGTAACGTATATAGTTCTTAAGACCGCCGGGTGAGCTCCCCACCTTTGACCACATACTGCTCTTAAGAAGTTAATCCTTTTACTGCATGATGCTGTGATACTTCTTATATGGGCTGCCCATAAACATTTGCAATCAAATATTACACCAAGGTATTTGTATGATGTGACACCTTGCAGTACCCCATCGTTCCACTCCACTCTGATAACCGGAGGATTGTGCTTTCGAGTGAAAAGCACAAAAGCTGATTTTTGAATAGACAAGTTCAGGCCTTTAGTTTCCAAGAAATCCTGTACCGCTGAGCATGCTCTGGATAAAGAATTTTCAATCACACTGGGATCGGCATGGACTACACCTACGGCTATATCGTCCGCATATTGTAAAATAAAACAGTCATCAGGTATCACAGATTCGAGCTCCCGTACATAGAGGTTGTAACATAGGGGTGACAGCACCGATCCTTGGGGTAATCCTCTAAATCCTGTGCGAACGATTTGCACCCTGTTATTTTGATAGAAGTGTAGCCTTCTTTCTGTAAGCAGGCGACTAATCAGAAGTCCAATTTTCAAAGGAAGCCCATGTAACACGAGATCTCTGCAGAGTATATCCACTAAGATGTTATCGTAAGCTGATTTTACATCAAGAAACGCACATCCCAGCATTTTCTTTTTACTCCAAGCATATTGGATCTGCGTGTGTAGCTTCACTAAGCAGTTTTGGGTGCCCACGCCACTTTTAAAACTCATTTGTGATTTTGGGATCAAATCTTCCTGTTTGGCCCAACGATCTAGTCTACTCAAAAGTAGTTTTTCGAAAAGTTTGCGGACTATGGAAAGCAGGCAGATAGGTCTGTAGTGATCACAGTGTGAGCCATCTTTACCAGGTTTCTTTATAGCTATGACCTTTGACACTAACCATGAATCAGGAATTATATTTGACTCTAAAAAACTATTAAATATCTCTAAGAGCAGTGTTTTTGCTTCGGTTGGGATATTTTTCAGAAGGCTAGCTCTTATTCTATCAGCCCCCGCTGCTTTATTCTTGAGTTCCTTTATTGCGGTATTGAGTTCGTGACTCGAAAATCTTCGCCACTCAGTATTTAGGTCATGTTCATTAATGTCATTGTCATGGTAAGATTTATTAACAAATGTTGGGGCCAGTTTATTTGCAAATTCTTCTAATACTTTCTCATTCATTGTTGAATGTTGCCTTCTTTCCCTTCCACGAAAAGCCTTAGCCATGTTCCAAAGTTCGGCAAGCGAAGTAGAGCTGGAAAAGCTTTCACACCTATCCCTCCAACAGTCAATTCGTTTTTGGCGAAATAATCTTTTTGCTCTTGCATCTGCCTGCTTATACGCAAGGAAATTTTCTCTAGTTCCTGTATTCCTGAACAGTCTAAATATGACCCTTCTTTCTTCCCATACATCCACACACTCCGAATCAAACCACAATTTATCTCTTTGAAGATTCGAACTTCCGTGGTGCACATTTCTACTCGTAGCACTCAATCTTTGAGATGCAATTGCCGCTTCCCAAAGACCCTGCACGAGCTTTTCAAGTTTTTGTGCTCCAGACATATTTACTGTCGAGAGATTTCTAACAAATTCCTTGACCTTGTGCCGATATTTCCCCCAATCAGTCCGCGCATCTCTAACAAGTTGATCTGGGGATTGGTGTTGTTCACTCTCCAAACTCTGAGTACAACTGAGAAATGAGGCAATAATCGGAATATGATCACTTCCGAGTGGCTCTTCCAAAAGATTCCAACTCCAGGATAGGGCTGTATTCGGTGATACCATGGTGACATCTATAGCGCTACTCGAATTGGGCGGACAAGCTAATCGAGTATGCCTTCCATCATTCAGAACAACCAGATTTTTAGCCTCAATCCAATTTTGAAGAGTATTACCTCTAGAGTTAGTGACATCGGAACCCCAGAGATTAGAATGAGCGTTAAAGTCTCCGCCAATAAATACGCTATCTACCTCCCCACTGACCATACGGTCTAGCTCGTCCGACCTTATATGTGATGTGTTTGAGATATACACGGATAGAACTTCAAAATTCCTTCTTTGCCAGCAAATTTTTGCTCCTACTATCTCACTAGTACTGCTTTCTGTGTCAGTAATATTCATACGGGTTGCAGGAATGGAACTTCTAACTCCTATCAGCACACCACCTCCACTATTTGTTCTATCATTTCTAAAAATTTTATAGCCAGGGATTCTCAGATGACACCTTGGTGTAATTTTTGTCTCCTGCAAAAGTAACACATCAATTTTTTCTCGTTCACACAAAATAATGAGATCCTGAAGTTTTGATCTAACTCCATTCACATTCCATTGCAGAATTCTAAAAGACATAGTACTCTCATTGTCCATGATGATTCAACATTGAACTAAATAGCTTAGGCCACACTTTCTCAATCAAGGGAAATACAACTTCCACCACCATGCTTAATATCTCCTTGCTTAGTCCCAGTTTCTCTAACACCCAAATAACTATTTGTTTCCAGTCAAAACCTGATGGTAAGCTGTTGGTATCCTGAGCAGTTTTTTGATATGCGAAGGTCTGTTGTTTCGCAATGGGCGTATTGGTAGGGCTACTGGTTCTCGGGTTCTTCCTGCTTTGAGCTTTATCGTGTTCTTCTGCCCATTTAAACCAAACGCTATCGTTCTCTGGTTGAAGGTTTCCGCTATTTTTTCTCTTCAATACCCTCCCACTATAGTTTCCCTCTTTAGGCTCACTATCTTGCACCGATGATATGCTCAGAATATCCTCATCTCCTGGAAATAACACTTTATAACGATTGCGAGTCGTTAAAGGAGGAAAATTCTGATCAAATTTGACTTTGGCGTTTCCATTCTCCTTCGCGTCACGAATTTTCTTAAATGGAGGAGCTTTAATTAGATTCGAACCAGGCACCCTCGATTCCTCTCTTTTAGCCAGAACTTTCTCGACAGCACGATCTTTTATTTCATCAATCCTTGGACATATATGATCCTTCCCTCTATACATCATTCTGCAATTTGGGCAGTTATACGCCTCCTCTCGACAAGATAAGCTGGATTTGCTATCCTCATGTATAAGGCCACATCTTTCACACCTTTTCCGATTACCACAATGTGACTCAGAATGTCCAAGTCTGAAACACCTCTTACATTGCATAACCCTAGGTGCATAAGGCTTAACCGGAATTCTAAGTTTGTTCAAAATCAGATAATCAGGTAGCACTGTACCTTCAAATATGACCCTGACAAAGGGTGTACGCTCAGTTTTCGCAGCTCCATTGTCTTCAATCTTCTTTGCTAGTCGCGATACCTCAATAATTTTGATCTTTTCAGACTGTCCATTCAGAATGCCATATCCTGCGCTCATGATCTGATAGATCTCCGCACAATCGTTCAAAAGTATCCTACCACTAACTTCTGCATCTTTAGCTGGTATATAAACAAAAAACTTCTCGCCAAGTTCCTTGTTTGCTGCCAGATCATTAGCTTCGTTCTTATTTTTAACCGTAATTTTAAGTTTGTCCCTATTGACAGGATCTACAGTATCAATAGTAGGATATCTCTTGAACAGATCCGCGGCAACTTTGGGGATGTTCAGTGAGTGTCTCTCTTTCGCTCTTAAGTATACGATATATGGCCCTTGTGCTTTATCACCATATTTTCTCACTCTTCCCAGCTTGATTTGATCCCCACTTATAGTATTCCCTACTGTCACATTTCCACTCTCACTCGCAGATTCTCCACACATCTCTTCATCCATACCCCCTCCATTGGGATCTGGTGCTTTTGGCTGCACATCTTCACCCATACTACCTAGCGCGTGTGTATCTCACACGACTTTCAATTCTCCCACTTAACTCTCTTATCAGTACCCACTCTTATCTGTATCTACTACTACATATACAAATCACCAGTCTCAAAGTGCACCTCGAAGAGGCAACACCAAATTTGCTCCCCAAAATACTCAAAAAAAAACCCAAAATACCCCAAATCACCAAAAAAATAATAATAATAATAGGAATAAAAAAAATATATATACAATAGCAATAATTCAATGATATGATACAAAGGGAAAATCGCAATCGCAGAGTTAAAAACTCGGTATCGCTGTGATCAGCCAGATGTTTACCCTGTGACGGTCAGAGAGCGAATGGAGGTTTCCAGAATCTAATGGATCATTTGCCTTTAATGCCTAATCCTAAGCCAACATTCTCCGAAAGAATTGCGAGTAACTAGAAATTAGAGAAGTTATGCCACATGGCTAAGCCTTAACCGGTGTTTAGATTAGAGTGTTAACCCAGTTCCCAAAAATCTGCAATATCTGATATACCAACTACAAACCATTTAAGTGATTTTTGTAATAATCTTTGGTATTGGAATATTACGGCAATTAATCCACAAAGAAAAGCCTCATGTCTAAGGGTCATATTAGATTTTAAGCTTGTATAACGAAACTAGTCTAGTATTAAGAAATAGATTATCTTAGAATAAGAATCAATTTGATTTATTTTTTGTAATATATTCTCGAAATAAGGAAAACAAATATTAAAGGAAAAACGGACACTAACGGTCACTGAATTTAAATTCTTTACTTCAAATTCTGTCGATCACTGTTTATTTTTATAGTATAACTATCTAAGAACAGAATTTGTCAACCTAAATTCCAGTTTGAAAAGAGAATTTAGAAAAATATTATCAAAACCGGCGTAATGTCAATGTTTCCGTGCATAACTTCGTGAAAAAAAGACTTTGAATAACTTTCGGGACCTTTGTCTCAATACACTAAAAGGTTGGAGTAAATAAAAATCCTTTCCCTGTTGAAGTTTGCTCATTTGCTTATGACATGTTATATACTGTGGTCACTGATGGGTTAAAAATGGGTTAAATATTTAAAAATTCCAACATATAAAAGAATGACTTTCTTTTATAGGTGATGAAAATGGAATTCACTGAATAGGTGCCAATTTATAGCCTTTTCTGTAATGATTTTAATAGATTATGTTTTCTTGAGTGAGTAATATCATATTTCAAGTGACTTTTATTTCATCTTCAATTAATTGTAGTATTAAGAATTATAATTGTGAGAAAGGGTAATCATTAGTGCACTGAATACTGCAACAAATGCGCCACTTTGCATTCTTCTTCTCTTCGGAGAAAACTAAAGTTATGGCTTTTGGCTACACCCACAACATTGGACCTGTGTCTTGAAGGAAGAGCCCTGGAAGTTGTTTCAACTTTTCGCTATCTAGGGGTAATAATTGACTAGAAGTTGGAGTTCAAAGATCATGTCCAGAACCTTATTTCACGTCTCTCTGCGATTTCTGGAGCATTCAGGCGAAGCAATGCAGGAAGGATGAGTGAATCCACGCAAAAAACCGCCTATTTTGCCCTGTGTCACTCCTTAATTCTTTATGGTGTGACCATCTGGGGGGTTTGCGCGAACAAGGACCTCTTGGGTAGACTCCAGAGAGCACAAAACAAGGCCATCAAAGCTGTTTTCCGATTGAATAGACTTACTAGCTCAGAATTTCTTTACTCCAGATTTGAAATAAATAACATAGATCAAACGATAAAAGCTCAACAACTCATTCATATCTTTAAAATTCACAATAAATTAATTCACACCAATCAATCACTACATGAACAACAAAATCTTAAAAACACTAGACAGTTCACTACGATACAGTTATCTAAGCCTAGCACTACAAAGTATGGAATCAACTCAATTAAATTTTCTGCAATTAGCTTATATAATAAAACTTTGCCACTCTTATCGCAAAACGAACTTAAAGAACTTCACCTTTTCAAAAAAAAGATAAATATCTTAGTCAAAAAATTATGAATTATGCTTTCTTTATTATTATGCTTTATTATGCTTTCTCGTTTCTTGATTTTTTCAATTGATGCTTTGTAAAAATTTGTTCTTTTTTTTATGTGTAAATGCTATTATGTATTGTATAGTCCTAGATGTATCATATGTGTACTATGGGCATGAAACAATAAATATTATTATTATTATTATTATTTAGTTTTTTCGCAGTGACCGGACGTCTTTTGACATCCACAATCCATATAGTCCCCTGTGCATTCAAGCATCGGTCAATAAAAATCAAGTTTAGTAAACAAATAATTAAAAAGCAAATAATAAGTTTCACGTC
This sequence comes from Phlebotomus papatasi, assembly GCF_024763615.1. Lineage (NCBI taxonomy): Eukaryota > Metazoa > Arthropoda > Insecta > Diptera > Psychodidae > Phlebotomus > Phlebotomus papatasi. Next base: position 25,089,143 of record NC_077222.1, read on the forward strand.
AGTTTAACCACTTCGGCAAATAATAAGTTTTAAATGCTTATACATATATAGTTGATTTTTAATGCCATATTTGTATGTAGCCATATTCCTCTTCCATGATCTAATCTAGATTGATATATGGTTTTCTTTTTGAGAATACTATTATCCTCACATTTTGAGCTCAATTATAGTAGTATAGATCGAACTGTTTCTACTGTCAGTTAATAGGGCAACTTGAACATTAAAGCATTATTGATTAATGATAACAATTTCTTTTTGTACGATGAACTAAAAACGTATCGCTTTGTTCTAGTCTTTTGGCCCAGGTTTGAATGATTCAAAAGGTCGATTAACACTTAATATCCTACAGATCCTACAGTAATTAAATTTAATTTAGGAGAGTGTTCAATTTATTTAGAGCAGCAGTTGATGTGAAACATCTTAGTTTTAATCTAGGACGGACAGGGTTAAACTTATCTTTCCACAATATGATCGAAAGCTTTTATTTGGTTTGAGACTGAGGCTGATTGCCTCTTGTGGTTGGTATAGAGGTGACCTTTTCTGCATGCCCTGTCACTATAGTTTGTTTCCTATTCGTCTTTGCCTAGGGAATAGAGGACCGTACATCTGTTCTTATCGTTCTTATGTACGGTCCTCGTTGTCCTAGCCAAATTTCTTCTTGTTGCGGCTCCGCGGTTTTACGCTTTATGGAATTCTTTATCGCAGCGTTCCTAGATTATTTTACCTGAATTTACAAAATCAATTTACAGAACAAACCTGCGATTTAATTGGCCGAGATTTCGGGTGCCTTTCCGCAGTCTGTTTCCAAGGTTTTATTGCCTTCTTCCTGCTTCATGGGATATCTCTATCGAACCTACAGAGTTTTCTAAAATTAATTACAAAGTTTAATTTTAATTTTGAGGTAGAGAAGCACAACTTGTTTAATGGACTCTATCTCTGTAAGTCGCGTACACAGTGGGGTAAGTGGTAGAGTTCTAAATCTATTATGCAAGAAAGGGTTCGAATCTTCGGTCGGTTCACATGATTTTTAGTTCATCTTTAAGTGCCCTTATGATCTCTGAAAATTAAAGAAAAAGCTTACGAAAAGCAAAGTCACTCACATCTATTTTATGACAAACTTGCTTTAGTTTCTTTACAGAAATAATATTTGCTTTATTAAAAAAAAAGGATTCAAAAGAAGTTAAAATTTTCCTTTTCCTTTGGAAGTTTTTCAAAAGTTATGAATACATACACGGGATCATTGTGAAAGATCTATACAAATGGACTTTCTTTACGAAATAAAAACTGAGAAAATTTCTGATGAAAGAAAACTGCTTTTTGTATATTCAAAAATCTATTTTATACTTTTACACCTGATGACCCAGATGAATTTCACGAACTAAAAGCTTGACAAAGACACCAAAAAAGACTCTTTGTTGCAGAAAACTCCGGGTAATTGATCAAAAACTAAATGCACAATCATTTTTAAACTTTTGAATGCCTTTTTTCAAGGTTTGTTTCTAAAATCTGCCAAAAATTCAGTGTTTAACCGATTTTGATTACTTTGGGCTGTTGTTGAAGGGTCCTAATAAGACAGCACTGTAGCTTTTTGTTCATAAAAAGTGTATTGAAAGCTTGCTCTGAGTCTTCTGAAAGCTTCTATACACTAGGAGTAATTAAAGAAATATGTTTTTCAGAAAATTTCAGACAGAAACGTAAAAACTTTTTAAAAAGGGCAATTTTTGAAGAAAATTGCTGCTATTTTGTAGAAGATATAAAGAAATCAACTTAAAGTCCTTAACATTAAATTTTAAGTATACTACCAAGTTGTAAAGACTAAATATTCCCGAAGATCAACCTCAGTCTATTTGGGCCCTAAGACTAATTCCTAAAACGAGTCAACCTTACTATGCTGTCCTAATTCTTTTTGACATTTTATAATTCTTGATTAATTAATTTATTATACTATTTAAATTTTGCCCCATTCTTCTCTCACTTGCAAATACTTAAATCAGTAAATATTTTTATAAATTTTAAAATGCAAATATTACTTACCAACTAATTATGGTCAATTTGTAAGTAGAATTGCAAATACAAGGAGTGTTTGACCCCTCGGCCGTAGAGGTCCACAACACCAGGAAAATGTATAATAACAAAAAAGCGTCCACAGAAACATTGTTGTCGGTGCATCAATGATTATGTTTGTGCTGATTTGAGGCCATTTAGCACGCGATTCGCCTGACAAAAAGCCAAACGGTGGACAAAATGAGAATTTTAATTAAGTCAATTCCTTCCTCAAAAATTCAGGTGATACCCAAGTGATGCAGCAGAAGGTTTCTGTTCTTGGGAGAGACATATAAACATCATCCCAACAATTAACTGTGAAATTGATCAGGTGGCTGATCAAGTGGGATTATTATGTGGGCTTTTTTTTATTATCGCAACAGATGAAGATGGTAAAAGGGAAGAGGTGAATGTACTGTCCACCAATAATTTTGTATTTCATTTGCATAAAATCACAATTTATTTACCGGCAATCGAACCACAAGTGAATGGGGCAGAGAAGATGAGAGAAAGAGAGATTATCCAAGAATATTCTATGTCATTGAACGCGATCACACTTGGAAATTCTTCTGCATCTCAATAGTCTTCTGTGAGATTATTTACATTCTGGGGAGACAATCACCTGAGAAATAAATGCACGCAGGTGAAAGAACAACCTCGAATTTTTATTGGGACATTTTGCAAGGGAATTGAAGTCAGAAAAAGACGATTTTTTTTAATTTTCTTTTTATATTTTTGTCAACCATTAACTCATAAATATATATACTTTCTTCATTAATATTCTTTTCTTCTTCTCATAATTTTTCAACTTTTAATACTACTTTTTTTTCTCTTATAATTGTTTTACAATAATCTTTTTTTCAGCATTGTTAAATTGCTAATGTTTTTTTTTAATCTTTTATAAATCGATAATTCTACAAATTTCTCACTATTCAGCTACTCTGTTAATGAATTTATATTTCTTCTGCATAATTTACTCACTATATTTATCTCTAGAGACTAAATTTATTTAACTTAGCGAATTGTAATTGAATTAAATTGCTCTCGAATTATGGTTTATTTATCTTTTTCAACGAGCTCCACTAACATTTTCTTCCATTTCTTTCCTCAAAAAATCTCCTCAAACTCGCTAAATAATCCTGTATGTATTATTTCAAGATATTGTTTATTTCTTTGTTTACTATTTATAAATTTTTCTAATAATAATTATTAAAAGTACAAAAATTGTGTATGATTTATTTTAATCTTCGTTTCTTCAATTTGCTTTTGGAATTGATCGCTAAAATTAGAAATTATTCTTAAAAAAGACATTGTACTCAATTTTTTTTCTTTCCTGTTAGTAAAAACTAGCACCAAATAAACATGAAATACAGGTTTTACTTTTTTTTTAAATACTCTAATATGGTAGTTTTTAATCATTTACTAAATACTACATATCAATTTGACAATAAAATCTGGGAATACCTTAACTAAATTACTGATAATAGATGGCAGATGCGTCAAAAGTAATTCACAAAAATATACAAAATATTATGCAATTTTTTTTCTCAGGTTTCTATAAAATACTAAAAAATTCATACTCTATTTACAATTAATAATAAAATCATTTTTAAATATTTGTGATGGCATATTTGTTGCTTATCTGTTCACTTTTCTAACCTATACAATGTACGTTCTATTCAACCAAAATAATTACAATGTTGGTTTCTTTCTCTTAAAAGAAGATACAGAAAAATAGCATGAGATTTTTATATTTTGTCACTAAATAGCTGCACTAATGAAGGGGAGATTTTCTCTAAAATTATTATACAAATAAAGGTTTGAGATTCATTTATGATATCGCATGTTTACTTTTAGTCAGGAGATTATGTACAAGACTTTGAAATGAAAGCTTTGCTCAAATTGTTCCTTGCTGCGAAAGCTGAAGAAATTGACTCGAAAGAGCAGAATATTTTAATAGAATTTTCTGACACCTTCATGGAATGTCTATTGACTGGGAAATTGACTTAATGGCATTGATTTTGCCGTAATTTATAAAGTTCGTGCTGAAAATAGTGATTCATTCTTCACAGTGAACTTATGTAACCTATGCAGAAAAGACTTCAATCAACATAAAGCCATTATCATCAATATGGCGGAATTCTTTTTAGATTTGGGAACCCCATTGCAAAACAAAGCGGAAAAGGAATAACAAGCGAAAAATTCCTTGGAATTTTCCACTATTTTTCCTTAAAAAATTCCATAGGAATTTTCCATAATAGGTTCCAAGGAAAATTTCATGGATTTATGCTGGATTTTTCTATAGAATACATCCATGGAAATGCTCGTGGAATTTATGTGGATTTTTCCACCAAAATAAAATGGAGAAAAAATGAAGCTGTCACATGCACTTCATGATTTTACTTCCGAATTTTATAGAAACGGCAAAGATTACGAGGATTATAATATGTTTTTATAAACCAGCAATAACGAATTGACACTTTGAGCAATAAAAAAATATTTTATTAAAAAAAAAATTTTTTCCTAAAATATATATTAATTAACATAAAAACAGCATTATTTTAGGTTGGCGACCTATTTAATGTAATCACTTCATTATTATCTACACGAAACGCAGCATCGCATAATTAATTATATTATAATTGCCACATGAATCACTAGAAATGTTTGCGGAATGTTTGGAAACAAATTCTAAAAGTTGTCGCAACACCATTTTATTTGTTTGACATTTCAGAAAACTAGTGGAAAAATCCATATAAAACACTATGGAAAGATAGTGGAAATTTCCATATGTTTTTTCCAGCTTATCCCGCGGACGTTTCACGTGTGAGTTTCCATATAAATCTTCCGCGGAATACCGCGGAATTTAACGCTGGAATTCCAGCATGTCGTACTAGTAAATTCCATGGAGCACTATGATTTCCATGGAATTTCCGGCTTTAAATTCCATAGGAAAACTTAGTGGAATTTTAGCGTCAAATTCCAGCGAATTTAGCCATTTGGACGCAAGTTTTCCATTGGAATTTTTGCGGAATTTTGCTATGGGGAATAATCGATTAATCGATTGACTGAAGTTTGCTGAGTTTGCTTCAATAGCGAATTCTCAACTGCCCCATAGCAAAATTCCGCAAAAATTCCAATGGAAAACTTGCGTCCAAATGGCTAAATTCGCTGGAATTTGACGCTAAAATTCCACTAAGTTTTCCTATGGAATTTAAAGCCGGAAATTCCATGGAAATCATAGTGCTCCATGGAATTTACTAGTACGACATGCTGGAATTCCAGCGTTAAATTCCGCGGTATTCCGCGGAAGATTTATATGGAAACTCACACGTGAAACGTCCGCGGGATAAGCTGGAAAAAACATATGGAAATTTCCACTATCTTTCCATAGTGTTTTATATGGATTTTTCCACTAGTTTTCTGAAATGTCAAACAAATAAAATGGTGTTGCGACAACTTTTAGAATTTGTTTCCAAACCTTCCGCAAACATTTCTAGTGATTCATGTGGCAATTATAATATAATTAATTATGCGATGCTGCGTTTCGTGTAGATAATAATGAAGTGATTACATTAAATAGGTCGCCAACCTAAAATAATGCTGTTTTTATGTTAATTAATATATATTTTAGGAAAAAAAAATTTTTTCAATAAAATATTTTTTTATTGCTCAAAGTGTCAATTCGTTATTGCTGGTTTATAAAAACATATTATAATCCTCGTAATCTTTGCCGTTTCTATAAAATTCGGAAGTAAAATCATGAAGTGCATGTGACAGCTTCATTTTTTCTCCATTTTATTTTGGTGGAAAAATCCACATAAATTCCACGAGCATTTCCATGGATGTATTCTATAGAAAAAATCCAGCATAAATCCATTAAATTTTCCTTGGAACCTATTATGGAAAATTCCTATGGAATTTTTTAAGGAAAAATAGTGGAAAATTCCAAGGAATTTTTCGCTTGTTATTCCTATTCCGCTTTCTTTTGCAATGGGGTGAGCAAATTTAGCTACAAGCCTTGCGCAGCTAACTTCAAGTCCTGAGAGCAGGTGAAAGGAGGAAGGATTCTTGTGACAGTGACGCTAGTTCAATTAAACAATTTCTGTGAGACAGTGAATTTTAGATATTAGACTCACTTATAAAAATACTTAATACGGTCCAAGTATCCGGGTTATCGAAGGAAATCTGTTGGTTTCTTATAGATTTTTGTGTTGTCTAAGGGCGTGAACCTTATGCGCTTCTTAGTCTGATTGATTCGAATTCCCAATAAGAAAATCCCACGATAAGAAATATTATAAATAAAACTAAGTATAATCTTGTCTTGAATCGTCATGGATTCGAATCCGAACATCTTCCTAAGTGCCAGTGGATCGATGGACATGGTTCAAGTTCAAGTTAAATGATAACTTCGATAGTATGATCATGTGCGGCGCATGAATGAAGAAAGATTCCCCAGAAAATCTACGCAAGCCCGCGCAAGCCATTGTGAAGAAGCGTTGACCTCGGGACGACCTAGAACAAGGTGGCTGAAACAACTTCAAGATTTTGCCTTGAAGCACCTTGGAATCGACTGCGAATAACTTCTAGAGGCGTGTGCTGCTAACACGGGTGTCCTAAATATAGGATCATGATGATGATAATCGGTTGAAAATTAATTGAAGGAACGATTGTTTCGGACTGTAATAGGAGAATTTGGAATGACGAATGAGGGATTGGCAAATTTATGAAGTGCCTCACTGAAAGTACAGCATATATCGCTGTAGTTGTTGGAAATGGCGCCACATTTTTGGCGCTTGGTGGCGCTAGTAAAAAAACTATGTTTTTCGATGAAGTTCGATGTAATGGGATGCCGTGACAGAAGGGAAAAAAACGTGAAAGAATAAATGGTGAAAAGTGAGAAAATTCTGAATTTTATTTGACAGTAGTCGTCCCCCTTCGCCTTCAATTTAAAGGTCACCGGGCCAAAAGTAACCGAGAAATCTGGCCACCATACCAAATTACTGTCAAAGAGAGATCAAATATCGAATATCACTGTCAAAGAAGATTTTCGCAGAAGCAATGTAGATTAAAGACTCCTAAGATCAATTCAGCTTCCCGAATGGTTAATTTTTCTTCAAGAATTATTGGAGTCTTCAGATTTGATCCGACAAATTCACCTTCTTGAAATTGATGGAATTGTGTTGATTGAAGACATTTTCTCGTATAATCCAGGGTTTTTGTATTTTGAGTTCGAAATCTAAGTATCTTTCGAATTCGAAATTCTCATAGTTTGAACCATTAAAGTCCCTCACTATCTTCAGGGTTGTGCTGTTCTTTGTTGTTAAAGGATTGTTGTTTAAGTTCAAATGATAGAGAAAAATATTATTTTCTTCAATTGATGTCATAGTAACAGTATAGCACCGAAAAAATATGTTTACAATGTCATAGAGCATGGGAGATTGAGACTACTCGTAAAGAGAGAGCACTCGGCATCTACATTCTGTCATAGAATGCTCAAAAGCTCATCTAAGAAGCTTCAATGAAGAATTATTGTGTCTGAAAGTTTTAAATTTGAATTTTTCAGTCTGATATACAACAACTTCATCTGGCAAATTTTAGCCGTTTAATTCTGCTTTTAACTTGCAATGGCCTTATCGATATTGATAAATATTTTGTCCAATAACTTTTTTTTATGTTCTCTTAAGTCAATAATTTTGTAAAGCTGTATATTCTTTTATGTGATAAGATTATGTATAGGTTGATATGCTGGGTAAGAGGGGATTTTTTTTTAATCTTATTTTTTTCATCTAAATTTCTCTATCGAAAGCCCTTATTTTGTGTTTTTCTTCTTCTTCAAGAGTAACACTTTCAAATTGCACGGTTTTTTCGTTTTACTAAAGCAAAAGCTTCTCGTCTAAATAAGAAATAAGATGTTTTGAAGTTATAAATGGTCAAAAAAGTTGTCGGAAAGATGTTTTTAGGAAAAAGACTAAATAACGATGGACGGAGAATAATATTGATCAAAAAATCAGGAGTTAAGGAATTGTTAGAATAATCGTTTGAAGGATTCTTGGTATCTCTGCTGATAATTTCTTAAGCACAGAACTTAATGCCTGTTTTGTTTGTCTAGATTAAAATTTGCACGAGATTCGGATTTAAATATTGATAAATTGTCACAATTTCTTATCGTCTAAGTCTCTCTCTAATCACTAAATATTCCTTGTTCCTGGCTAAATACATTTTATGTTGCGAATTTGTTTTTTTTCTGTCGAGTGGATAAAAAGGTTTTTGTTTTGAATAAATACATTTTTGTAAATTCGTTTTTTTTTGTAATTACAGTAAATAGCAATAAAATCTCGTAGAAATATTGTTGGTGTCTTATTACAATTAAGTGAAATAATTATCCCGTTGTTGATACAATGGCAGTGGTTCTGGTGGAGATGGTTGGTCATCTTCAGGAATATTCTTTGTGAATTCAGCTACTTTCGATGGTAACGTGGCCATGGCTTTTTCTATACCATTTTTTCCGGATTTCAACAAAGAAAAGCAAAGTTTTAATTTAAAGTATTCATATTTAAAAACAATTCTTCATTTTAAAAAAGAAATCCTAATGGAAAAAGTTAATAAATTAATTAGACCGAAAATTAGCATTGTGCAAATTTTTAAGACCGAAAATTTTTCTAATTTAAAAAATAAAGGTAAAAGTGAAATTTTGGAAATAAAATATAGAAATAAATAACATAATCGGTGCAGCCAATACAAAAAAAAACATAGAAAACATAGAAAAGTCCCGAAGAGCAATTCCAATTAAAAAAAAGCACCTCAAAGTAATTTTTGAGCCACTTTTCCTCACTCAAAAGTGCATCACACAAAAGAACCATACAAATGATAGAAGATGAGGTAGAAAATGTGATTATACATACCTGCTAATATCTGTCATTTCTTCAATATGGCGCATTTTCTAGCTTTCGCCATCTGGCCATTTTTTTTTCTATGTATTGTCTTTAATAAAAGCAATCAATACACATCCATCAACAATATTTCTTACTTGGAACTAGACTGGCTAGGGTTTCCTAAATTGGGAAAAAGAACAACAAACACAAGCCAAATAACACAACATCGAAATAAATGGATCAAAAAAATACTCAAAAAATGGCAATTATTGAAGGAAAAGAACATTTAAAGAAATTGTATTTGATGATATTGCAATTATACTATGAATCTAAATTTACTCTCTGATTTTTATTAAGTTTAGCAATTTAATTTTTAGCTCAAAAACACTCTCAAATGGCGCAAAAATCTACTGGCAAAAATAAGAGAGCAAAAGACATCTAAATGACCTCTATGAATCTCAATGGAGGTGTGGCTTTCGACTAAAAAATTTTTAATGAAAGATAATTTCTTTTGAATGAAAAATTAAATACAACTTTCGAGAATGAACATTAACTAGGTATGCACAAGTGTTTTTGCTTTGTAAACGTATTTTCGAAACTGTTTGGAAAATAGAGTGAAGGAGAACTGGAAGTTTTGGTCAGTTTAAAAGAAGTGATATTCACATTTTCTGATGTTTGGATAATTGGATTGATCGATTTTCGGATATTTGGATAATCGGATATTCGAATAGTCGAATAATATAAGAATTTTAGGGAACTCGGATATTTAAGTATTCGGATTTTCAGGTATTCCAATATTCGAATAGACTGATTTGCGGATATTTTAATAATCGGATTTTCGGATATTTAGGTCTTCGGATATTTGGATATTCAAATGCTCGAACGACCAAGTATATTCGGATAATAGGATATTTGGATACGCAGATATTTGGATATGAGAACCGTTAAATTTTTCAAATATTTGGATATTAGGATTTTTGGATATTCCAATATTCGTATATTCGAATATTCATGTTGTGGACAGAACGCCATCTGACGGAAATTTTATGAATTAATTTTATTTTGGCATTATAATTTAGGCCCTACCGGCATTCTGTCTTTTCATTTTGTGACTTCAATGGCGAGACACGCGTGACGACGACTATAGGATTTGCTTATTTTCTCGAATAAGTTATGAAAATGGTGTAAAATTATGCTATCTATTAAATCTAAGAGGGTACTTCTTTTCTTTGCGATAGGTTGATTAAATAGAGACAGACGGATTTAATAGATATTAAGCGATATCCAGAACAAGATTGAAGTCTTATTATGTAAAGACAAAGACGATTTATTTAGTAATTAAGACGACTTTTAATCAATTTACTTATTAGCTCTACTAGATCTGCTCAGAAATTGGCCGTGTCTCGCCGGCTGTAAAGACGACGGCAAATAAAAAGTATTTACAAAAAATACAGTACACTCGATTTGACGACGACCACAATAATCCGATTATAGTTAAATTTTCGGATATTTGGATATTCGAATTTTTCAGGCATTTTCATATTTGAATTTGGGAGTATTCGGATGTTCGGATATTCCAATGTTCAGATATTCGAATATTCTGTTAGTTAGATTTTGGGATGTTTTGAAATTCCGATATTCGGACATTCGAATATTCGGATTTTTGAATATACGGTTATTTTAATATCCGTATTTTCAGATACTGGAATATTCGGGTAGTTGGATATTTTAATAATCCGATTTTCGGATTATTCGGATCTTCGGATATTTGAATATGCAGATATTCAGATACACGGATTTTCGTACATTTTAATGATCAGATATTTGGATACTCTCAGTTACTTCGAAATGTGAACAGTAAAATTTTTAGATACTTGCACATTCGGTTCTTTGGGTATCTCAATATTCGGATTTCAAATATTCGTTTGGTTGGATTTTCGGATATTTGGATATTATAATTTTTCGGACATTCGCTTATTTGGATTTTCGACTATTCGGATATTCGAATATTTCAATATTCATATAACCGAATATCCGATTAGTTGGATTTTCGGATATTTTGATTATTAGAATTTTTTATATTTGGATTTTGAAGTTTTCGGATCTTCGAACATTCAAATATTCAGATATTCGAATATTCTGTTAGTTAGATTTTCGGATATTTGGAAATTCCGATATCCGGACATACGGATTTTTAGGTATTCGGTTTTTTGATTATTCGGATTTTCAGATACTCAAATATATTCGGATAGTTGGATTTTCAGATTATTCGCATCTTCGGATATTTGAATATTCAGATATTCAGATACACGGATATTCATACATTTTAATAATCAGATATTTGGATACTCAGTTACTTCGATATGTGAACAGTAAAATTTTCAGATAGCTGGCCATTCGGTTCTTTGGGTATCTCAATATTCCGATGATCAAGTAGTCGGTTGGTTGGATTTCCGGATATTTCGATATTACAATTTTTCGGACATTCGCTTATTTGTATTTTCGACTATTCGGTTGTTCGAATATTTCTATATTCATATAACCGAATATTCGGTTAGTTGCATTTTCGGATATTTGGATAACCGGATATTCAGATATTTAGATTTTTGGGTATTGAGAGATACTTGAATATTCGCATTTTCAGATATTCGAATATTCGGATAATTGGATTTCCAGATATTTTAGCAATCGGATTTTTGGATATTCGGATATTCTAATAGTTAAATTTTCAGATACTTGGGTGTTCGAATATTTCAATATTCGGATATTCGAAATTTCAATATTCATATATTCGAATATTTGGATATTCAGATTTTCGGATATCGAAGAACCCCGAACTACAATAAGAAATCCAAATCCGTTAACCTAAAGCCAATTAACTCCAGGTTTACAAAACAATAGTAATTGTGCATACCCCATAAGATGAAGAAACACCACACATTGAATCACGCAAAATGCGCATCAAAACATCAAGAAAATTGAAGTATTGTGAAAACAACAAAATTCATAGTGAATTAAACTCTCGCAATTCTTTGCAATTTAGTCAAAGTCTCTCAATTTGGAGCGAGTTATAGAAAAAATTAATCCATCAATAAAAAAACTCCAAGTTATGTAAGAGGAAAATAATAGAGAACATTTTAGTGGAATTTACCCGCAACAATTTTGCTCATCTGCATCACTTGCTGGGCCAGGATTTGGTTTAGTTGCAACAAATGTTCGCGTTGCTTCTTCTCAGCACTAATTTGACTCGGAGGAGCGGAAACGTTGTCCTGAAAACAAAATTAGAAGGGATGGAATTTGATGAAAATTCATTTGTTGGGGGATTAAATAGTTGAGTTACATTTGAAGGATTGAGAGGTGCTTCAGAGAGCATCTTCTTGATGGCCTCCACTTTCTCCTGGCGCCTCTTCTTTTCCTCTGGTGACAATTCTGGTGGTTGTTCGGGAATATAGCGTTCTGGGATGAGAATTTTGCTAGGGGCTGCCAAAAGCTTATCAATTGTGTTTTCTGAGATCTTTTCCCGCGGTCCAAGAGCTGACCGCACAACATCAGGTGCATTGCTTCGTGGTCGAAGAGCAACTTCCATGTCAAGATCATCTCGAGCTCGCCAATTTGTGTTCTGAAATTGAAAGGAAGTTTAGCACAAACGGTATTTAGGATATTTCTTCTTAGATTCGAAGCCAACTTCAGAGGAATGGGAAACCTTTCAACAGTGCTGTCAAAGCACAGTTGTGAGTGTTGTCAAATCAAAAACTAAGTGTGAAGTGAGTTAAGTGAAATTGAGTTCTTCAATTTGGTTACTTTGAGCCGGTTACCACACTAAAGTGTTTCAACTTACATTGCGATTCATGTCGTTCTCCGATTGAATTTGTTGCATGGTCTTGACGATGACATTGCTGGGCGCTGTGTTGTGCCTCCTCTTCTCTTTAGGAACTGCTCTCCTGTGCTTGCTAGCCAGGGGAACTTTCTCCCCATTCTCTTCTGATGCACTACCAGACATTTCGTATATTATCTGCCTGGCTGCTTCACTCTGAAATACCGGACTGAGTTCCCCGATAGATTTTGTCAGGCTCTGGATAGACTCTGTCTTATTTTTCAGTCCAGAGAGTTCCCCTGTGCTCCCAAAAGAAGCTTTGTAGGTCTTGTCTGACGTCGACTGATTGTAATACTTTGATGAATCATCTATTCTCTCTGTCATGGACACCGGGTAATGGTTGGAGATCGGAGTATGGTTGTAGAAGTCTGAGTATTTGCTAGTGTTTCCAGGAATTGTAGGTCCGGCAGCATAAATAGTGTTCCCTTTACTGGTGACGCGTGGGGATTTGAGAGATTCGCCTCCCTTGAAGGGATCATACCCGGTTTCGTACCCTCGTGGCAGAGACTTGCTACGGGCATAGTTGAGATAGTCGTCCGGATGGTGGGTTTCTTCCTCGAGCACCTGATCGAGATTCTGACTAGATGAATTTGTGCGTTCCCGGTCACGCTGTCTCCTTTCACTCTCACGCTTTACAATTCGCACCGTTTTGATCTCCTGTTTGTCCTGTACGGAAAACTCGTTGACTTGATTCCCCTCCAGCAAATCATCACTCTCCATTCCGCTGGATTCTACACAATCCGATGATTCTTGGTGATTGTTGAAGTTCTTAGACGTTCTGGTACCATTCTCGATCATCTTCCCCGTTGAGTTTGTGTCCACGTAGAGACTGTGATTGAGGAAGGGATTCGTCGAGACGTGCTCAATATGAGCCATCTGGTTCGCTGAGTGATCTGAACTGATCATAGAATCCAAATCGGTTTCCATCCATGAACTATTTTGAGGGCGCTTCTTTGAATTTCCCGGATGATCATTTGGACGAATTTGCTGGTAGAGACTGTTGGAATTTTCAGTAAGTTGTCTAACTGCTTGACTCAGTTCCTGCCTCTGCCTCTGCATGTCACCAACCAGTTGTTGCACACGCCTCAATTCTAGAATATCTACAAGAGTGCATTTCTCAGTTCTTTGCATCAAAATCTGCCGATGTTCTCCCTATGGGAGATACTTACCAGACTCGAGGACAGTTGTAGCACCTCCCGCGTAAGTAATACTATCCGGAGCACCAGTATTGCTTCCACTTCCTGTACTAAGTGCAGTTTGAGAACCACGAGAATCCCTGGAAGCTTGCAATTTCTGCCTAAGTACTAGCAACTCCTGCTCTAATCTCGCATTTCCAGCCACTGTCTGTTCCAGCTTCTGTTGAGTAGGTAAGTTCTTGAAGATGTGGGGATTTGAAATGGACTTTGTTATGCAATGGAAATGAGACTCTACTTCGAAAAACTCGTGTTCAAAACCAAAAAAAATTCACTGTGATTAGGATGATCGTGATGTACTAGTCTATGTTTTACTTTACTGTGTTATGATTGGTCAAAAGCAAAATTTTGTCAAAGAAAAGTCACAACAACTAGGCACCTGGTCTACCTTGGAATTTTCAGCTAGTAGCTGATGAACCCGAGACAGTTCTCGCTCAAGAGCATGTTGCTGCTTCCTGGCAGCTTCGATGGCAATTGGAGGACCTACACCATTTTGCATTCTGGCTCTGAGTCCACCCAGAGCTCGTTCCAAATCTTCCTTGTCGCGCTGCAAGCTTTGAAGTGTTCCAGACTCCTCCTGAAGCAACTGATCGAGTTGGTAGAGTTGCTGTACCTTTGTCTGAGGGACAGATTTCTTAGTATCTGAAGAAGTGGGCTTGTAATTTAGTAAACTTACCTGCAGTTCTGTATGATTAGGACTCAGCCTATCCCAATGCCTTCGTTCTTCCTGCAGCAAACGCCGTTCCTGAACCCGCTGATTGAACTCTAACCTATCTAGGGTTACGGACTCGTTTCCTTGATGGCGATTTGCGCTAGGTGCACCACGATAAAGTGAACCTAGCTTCACCATGTTGTCCACGAGATTCACGAGTGGTTTACTTTTTTCGTACTGCTTTTCCAGGTCTACAAGTTGCTGCTTAAGCGAATCCAAGCGAGCAATATTGTCCATCTTCGTCTGACCATCCGATGTTCGGATACGATTCTGTAGGATTAAGGACTTAAATCAAGAAGTGATATTTAGTATATTAGTATTTTAGTAAGTAGCCCAAGAAATTGTTAAAGCTTTTCAAACTGAGTTGTTATAGATGAAGTAAGAATTAAGAAAATTTACATGTAAGGGATATAGGCCTAAGTCAGAATGTTTGAAAAAGAAGCTTAGTGTAAATTCAAAGCCTTATACAGGGCTTTCCCAGGTTAATCATTAGGCTTACTTCTGAGATATCTTGTTTTATAATTTTAAATAATGTTTAATAATTTTAAAATCTTGTGTGTAAATTTAATGCAAAATTCATATTTTTGCATAGATTGTAGCTCTTTCCTTTGGGATTGTTAAAATGATGTGTTAAATTTAAGCTTATTTGGAATATTCCTTTTATTTTATATTCTATGAACGAACTTAATATTGAATAGGCAACCGAAAACTATAAATTGGCAACCCACATAGTTTTGGAGATATCTTGTGAACTGTGTACGAAAACAGGGAAAAATTTACACTAAAATCAGTCGCATTTTTCAGAGCTAATGTCATCCCCTGCTATGAACGATATTCTAATAATTCTGAATATAAGACGGAAAGTGATATAGTTTGATAAACTTGAGGGCTTCCCCGTCTTTTTACTGCTCGAACTCAAAGAGAGAGGCAATTATAATCGTTTTTTTTTCTACTTTTCACTGTTCTGGAGCTTAAACGGTGAGAAATATCGACTTCCAGTCGTAGATGACCCCCAATAAAAAAAACAATATCTCTCGACGTTTTTCCCCCTCCCAAACCCCCTCTAACCCCTCCAAAACCAGGTTTTTCTCAAAATTGGCCCAAGCTGATTTACGGCTTCAATGATTTACGGATATGTTTTAGAGGTAGTCCAGGCGAACATTTCGCCCAGACATACTTATAACCGGAAAAATCGCCATTTTGAATTATTGAAGGTCAAAGGTCAACTACTTTGGAGGGCTCATTTTTCAACCGATTTGGTTAAATTTGGATTTTTTGGAAAGGTCTTGAACTTCTAAACCCGGATGTATCGGTCTTCATACTGTAATGAACCGGTTAAGTACCGATTTTGAATAATTTTTCGGAATTTTTTTTACTTGACCTTAAATTTATTCTCGAGCAAGAGGTCAAACGGTAAGAGATATCGACTTCTGGTCGTCGATGACGCCCAATAAAAATATAATATCTCTAGACGTATTTCGCCTTTTTCCCCTGTTCCCCTCCCATCCCTTAAAAACATGTTTTTTCGGTTTTTCTCAAAATTGGCCCAAGCTTTATCAATGATTTTTGGATATGTTTTAGAGCTAGTCCAGGCGCACATTTCGCCCAAACATACCTATGACCGGAAAATTCGCCATTTTGAATTATTGAAGATCAAAAGTCAACCACTTTGGAAGGGTAATTTTTCACCCCATTTGGTTAAATTTGGATTTCTTGGAGATGTATTGAAATTTCGAACCCGGCTGCATCGGTCTTCATCGGTAATGAATCAGTTAAGTACCGATTTTTTGATTTTCAAATGCTTTTGTGATTTATAGTAGATCAGTATAATACCAAAAGATCATGCAAAAAAACTAATTCACGGTGAGCTCTATCTCGTGAGTTCGAGCATTCCGCAAAGCTGGGACGCTTTGCCATCTCTATTTTTATGAGAAAACACAAGATTAAAATTCTACAGATAGAATGCAGTGGCAAAGATAAATTGAGTTTCAGAAGTACCAATTGAGCCTTGAAAGCTGCTGAAAGAGAGATTGGATTTATCGCAAAGTGAATTGGGAGCATGGAATACATCAAATCAATCCCTGAAGATGAGTTAGAGGGTGAGAATTGCATGTAGGGTGAATGGTAGATAAAAAAAAAAACGGAAAACATGTGCGAGAAATGTGAATTAGTGGAGCTGAGAATTGAATAATTCGTGTTAACATGTGAAATGCAAATGTTATGGCAGAAGCAATTGCATGAGACTCCCCAACACCATTAGACGGGTGGTGTGATAGCTATTTAACACCCCCTATGAAACTTCTCACGCTACACCACCTGAACATCATGGATATCCGTGCAGCACTGTTCAATGGCGCGGGCTGTAGCACTGTTCTGTCTTCTCAGCTGAATGAGCAGGAGCACCAATTCTTCATGGGTTCGACTCAGTAAATCACCCGCCGACATATCCAAACTCTGAATAGTGAATTCGTGTGTTTGTGTTTTTTTTTTGGTGTGGAGGGTGTCACAGAAAAAAAAGATATAAAAAAACGAACATTCGTGATAAGAAAAAATAACGAAAAAAATGGTGTCTCGTGATAGCACACTCGCAAAATGATGGAGATAAAATCGTGGGAAACACATCTGGTGGTGGAGAATTTTTGAGTATCAATATTGAGACACATACCCTAATGGCATTCTCTCGCTCCAGCTGGTCAATCTCCCTCTGACTCGTACTCTTCTTCATGGGCCACTGATGCTCATACCCACGTACCAAATTCGCTGGGAATCTCTCTTCGTGATTATTGCTCATGTGACTGCGTTGGATGTCAATTGAGTCATCTGGTTTCACAGTCAGCCCCGATGATTGCACATTCTTCACATTCTGCACTGAGAGCGATGCTATAAGAATCAATCGAAATCAGAAGTTAAAGCTAAAGGCATTAGCTGCAAGGGGTTGGGGTTAGAGATATTGTTTCCGGTCATGGCATTGATAAAGATATTTCTATTTGCTTACTGGTTGATTCTCTTCCTTTCTTTCATACCGTTCCTTCCTTAGGACGATTGATAAATTTATTTAAGAACCATGTCGAAATTTCCGTGTTTTCTCTATTACCTTTAAAATGTTTACTGTTTGTCTTGTTACAAAACTAAAGCTTCGCCCAATTACAAAAACCCTATACAGCTTGAAGATAAATCCGGATTCATAAGTTCGAAAGGCTTCAAACGAAGAACTTGATTTTTAATCTAAGAACAGACTCTGTATCATAGAGTCAGACTCAGACCATTGCACTTACTTTAAGAACTTTAAGTTACTTTAAGAACCTAAGCCCTGAGTTGTCGTAGATAAAACTGGATTTAAAACCTGAAACAATTTCAATTCGATCCAAAACGTTTATAAAAATACCCGTTTAGAAAGATTTAATCTTTAAATTCGAACTATAACCCTGTTCGTTTCGCAACTAAGACCTTATGAAGTCCTAGTCAAAACCGAATTTTTAAGTTTAAACAATTGACATTTTATCCAAATCAATCTAGGTAATACTGATTTAGAGGTGTTTCACCTACAAATTAGAAAATAAACTCCTTGTCGCAAGGCTAGAGCTTTCTTCGTTTAGAAATTAAGAAATTAAGTCGTCAATGAAACCGAATTTATAAGTTCGGTTACAATTGAAGAAAATCTACTTGAAAGACATTCTAAATAACTAAACTGTATAAGCGGTATGCTCGGAAATATTGAGCTAAGATCCCTGTTTTCCCTGTTCTTGAAGTAAGGAAAGCCCTATTAAGTCGTTAATAAAAGCGAACTTATAAATTCGAACCATTACGATCTTAGTCAAAACTATTTTCAGAAATCCGACTCAAAGAAATTCAAGCCTAAATAATACTTTAACGGAATAATAGACTAAATACCAATTAGTTTAGACCCCTGTACTTGAAGTAAGAAAAGCCCTATTAAGTCGTTAATATAAGCGAATTTTTAAATTCAAACCATTACGATCTTAGTCAAAACAATTTTAATAAATCTGACGAAAAGAAATTCAAGCCTAAATATTGCTTTAACGGAACAATAGACTTAATACCATTAAGCTAAGACCCCTGTTATTGACGTAAGCAAAGCCCTGTTAAGATTGAAACTACATAAGAAAATTTGAAACTGTTACAACCGTCAGGGAAATGAAGGCTAATAGCCCAAAGACAACACGCGGGGATGTGTGCCTTCGTCACTAGAGATTCTCCCAGAACCCTCAGCGCTCCTCCTAGCCTGCGTTTTCAACTCCTGATGATCTAACACGAACTGAACTCTCATCGGCTAACCTCGCTACGATACTCCTCGCCGAGGAGTAGATGTCTTTCTAACACTAGGAGCGCTCTTAGGGAAAACCAGTACCACACTGGGGACATCTATGATCTCAATTTGAATACCAACGGGGGTTTAACCGTTGGGGAGAAGCTAGTGCTAACAAAACTAATAAATTAGATCTTTCGATCCTGAATACCCAAACTGAACAAAAAACTCTCGGTGATAGCCAGTCAACTCCAAGACGCTTCAAGAAGAAAAATACTTCGTTAATCTTACCCAGAACTTCCGTTCCTGAATGTGGACCTTTTTGAAAGGTCGACTAAAGTATGTTTTTTTTACCTTTAATCGACCTCTGAAAAGGGTCCACATCCAGAATCGAAAGCCCTGGGAAAGATCGAAGAAGTGTTTTTATTCTTGAAGTCACTTGAAATAAACTTTCTACCACCGGGCCTTACTTATCCGACTCATCCACTTATTGCACAATTACTGCTTTATTCAAAGCCGTAAGAAAGATACTAAAGTCAGTAAACCTTTTATTAGAATCTCTTTATCAACCCTGTTTTATCGTGTTTTATACTTAGTCCATATGACGTTAATCTTAATGCTAAGACTAGGAGACTGACAAGGAATGACATGTTAAGGAAACCTCTTCATGCAGAAAGAGGTAACAATGCATTTAACACATAAGGCTTGGTGGGCTAATTTTTAAAAATAGGCATTAAAATAAAAATAAAACGTTGCCTTGAACGAAAAAGTTAAAAATTAAATTTACAATGTGTCTTACCGTTTTTTTCTATCATGCGAGGAATCGGAAGTAATTTAGGATGGGATATCACTCAATGAGGGATGGGATGAATCAAGGGTTAAATGTACAGTGTCTCAGTAATGTTTTTTTTTGCTCTTGCCAGTTCCTTAGGAACTGTCATGTGCACGATCACAGAAAGTGTGCTGCTGAGTGTGAACCTCTATGAGGGTAGCACTCGGTGGTGGTGGTACGTTTTGGTGTTGGTGCTGATGGTTGTATTGGGCGTAAAAGTGCGACTACAACCTGACGATGTGCTACCTTGAACGTCAGTCGCATCGGATCCACTACTCAGTTGCCCTCGTGTGCCCTTCGTGTCGCTCAAATGGCCCAAAACACCCCCAGCTGTACCACTCGACATTGCATCCCACTGTCTGATCTTCTCGCGATCTACGTCACTTGGTCGAGCAACCCGGTCATCCCTAAGTGTTTCGTACACATCGCCACTCTGCTCATCTACGGCCAATTGGACGTAGACGTCATTTTCGTCACTTTCAGTGGGAATCACCGCTGAGGGTGGCTGTTTGGAAATACCCTTTCGATCGGATGCTTTCTTTCGATAGACCTTCTTGCGCAAGCTAGATCGACTTTGTGTACTCGAAGCTACATTGTCATTTACATAAGTGACATCACGCGTTAGCTGAACACGGGACTTGGTGTCCTGAATGAGTCTCTTAGCATGGCATATCCTATCGAGATCATCGAGTGATCTGGCATGACGATGCGATACTCGTCTCAGACTTTCACGCCACAGTGTGTCCTCTTCCCACAGCTGATCACCCGCCGACACATCTGGCGATTGCAAAGGAGTCATATTACAAAATGTACCATCAATTGTGTTAGAATTGCTTGATGAGTCATTGTGTGTGTTATTGTTGTTAGCTTTGTGCACCCGTGAAGCATTTTCGTGCTCACCACTAATGACCCGACTATGGAATTCATTGGAATTGAGTTTGGTGGGGAAGGAACCATCCTTGCATATATTTTTTTCAATCTTCCGACTCTCGTATTGCTCCACCCCAAATAAATTGCGTCTGTCGATAAATTGTTCTTTTGTAGCCACATTGAGGATCTCTGCCGAAATTGACCTGCCATCTTCCGTAACTAGACCATGTTGTTGCTTATCCTTCATCATCCCACCGGATGGTGATCGTTGGTGAATGGGATTGTGAATGTGAGATATTCCGGTCTTCCTCATAACCCCAACATCGCGTTGGTTATTGAGCTTCTGCCCAATCGATATGTCCTGATTTGATCTGGACACAAGGTCCGAGTAGTAGTACGGTGCCGATCCATCTGAAACATTGCTGTTTCCACGACTGTGAACTGGAGATCTTCTAGTTAAATCGAAAGCCGTACATGTGCTTTGCTGATCAACATCAGCCGAAGACAAAGTTACGCTATTACTGAGATCAATACTAAACTCAGACTTCAAATCTTCCGAAGCGCATTTAGCATTATGGATACTTAGATTCTTCTCCTTGAGCGGAGAAACATTAGCATCAGTCGTAACAACAGGAAGTTCTTCTCCTTGAGGTTTGTCCTCCAAGGAGTCATAGTACGTTCCATTTGTGTTTGACAGCGCACTATCAGGTCTCAAAGGTACGGCGATTGAAGATGGGGACACTAGTTGACCAATTTGGAAAGAGTCACCAGGTTTATCTAATCCTTCCTTCCTCATTGCATTGAGGTTTTCGTAGAATGTATCGTTTTCTGAGCAAAATACCTCCGGAGGCTTAATGTAGTGAATATCACCAATCTTACTAAGGCTCTCATGCATCCAATTAGTCTGTTCAGAACTGTTGTAAATGTAGGGGTTGTTTGTAGTCAACTTATTGAGGTACTGATCCAAATCAGTATTGATAGCCTCTCTGAAATCATTCTCTATCGATTCAATCTCACTGAAAGAATCTTCCGACAAAGGTCTGCGCTTGAGCCTTCGTTCCATTTCTAGGTCTACTATTCCACTTCCTGAATGCCTAAGCTCAACGGATTCCGTCTCACTCTCACTGTTTCTCTGACGTGGTCCTTGGTGGTACTTTGAAGGTAGGGATGTGTCTGAATTGTAAAGGACATCGCTGCTAAAGGACGGAGATTCCAGCTTGAGTTTGTTGTAGAGATCATAGTCAGAAGATGTGTTGGATCCGTCATCAGTGTTACAGCTGTTGACAGATCCTGCATACATCTTCCCTTCGACGTTGTAAGTGCTGAGTGAAATGTAATCCGGCATAGCAATGTCTATCTTTTGCTTCTTCCCACTGAACTGATCAGGCAAGCTTAGGCGACTGGTCTTGTGACCTTCAGTTTTGTTCAGATGGAAATCCGAACTACTAAGTTTAGGGATCTGATCGTATGAGTTATTGAGCGTTTGTTTCTCCTTGCGTTTCACTGTATCGTAATTTTCTGACGAGAATATCTCTTCTGTATTGAGTTCTTCCATGGGCGGGGGAGATGTCGGGATGGGAGGAGGACTTGCAATCTCACTGTCTGAGCTATCTGCACACTCGGCTAATGGTGTACTAGCTCCTAGGTAGTACGAAGCTGGTCTGAAGGTGTCAGACAAGCTGAATCTAGTTCTGGATTTCATTTCTAGGGCATCGAAGTCTTTGGAAGCCTCATCGTCGGCATCAGAACTATCGCTTTTGAGGACATTCTGGGAAGCTTTGAGGATGTCAGGAAGGTCCATTCGATTGGAGAACTTCTTCCCATCGTTCTGATACTTCCTTAAGGTACTCTTTTTTGCACTTATGTCTGGTTTTGATTCTTCAGGATCATGTGAACCTGTCTTGAGCTGAGACAACTCCATGTAGACAGGTTCGGATTCTAGTTTGGGATTGCTTGTTAAGCACATCAGTTCGTAGTTGGATTTGCAGTCGTCAGCTAGGATGGAGTCAATTTTGCCCTTGGTCATTTCGACGTAGGTGTTTTCGTCGGAATTGTCGGAGACGGAAGTTAGGGTTTTGACAATACTACTTTCTGAAGCACTTGAACTTAGGAGGGACTTCTTCGGGGTCATTGGGAGGTAGTGACCTTCACCGAAGTCTTCAGTATCGGGAATTGGGTTTGTAGGTGTTTTAGGTTCATCCAGTTCGAGTGGTTTCGGATCGGTTGGATCAGTTTCAGCCAGGAGAGCCTCATCTAAATCATCATCTGTGTATTCAAAGGCCTTGTCTGTGTCACTCGGCACAGTTTCGTCAGTTTGGTTGACTGGGTCAGGAACGGTGGGTGGTTGGTTTGACAATGGTGTCAAGTGGTCTAGCGTGGTGTCGCTTTCATCTTTTTCGGTGCTTTCGGTGTTGGGGCTATTGTCTCCCTGTTGGCGTTTGAGGGTGAAGGACCCTCCAAAGGTGGGATCGGTTCGGGTGCTAAAAAGTGTATCAGTGACAGATTTCTGGGCATATACGGGCGTATATGTGATTGGTGATTGACATGTGTCGGCATTGAGTGGCAATATTCTACTATTATTGCAACTATTTGGCTGTGCCACCGCAACCGGGGGATTTTGGACATTTTGCGACACGAGTGCAGAAGAAGAGGACAAGGTTCGAGGGGATGACGACCTTCCTGCCGGCGAAAAGTGAGCCCCATCTGGACGGATATAATATACAAAGTTTTTGTGTCATATTTATTAACAGAGGACCTTATTAGTAATTTTCATTCTTTTCACGTATTCTCTTTTATTTTCCTTGAAAAATATCCATATTTCTTCGAGAAGATAAATCACTTGTCCATTTTGTTTGAAAATAGTTTTGATTTTGATTTTTAAAATGGATTTGTGATGGCATTTCTCAAAGTTTTCTTACTTATTCCTTGAGTTTCAAAGCTAAGGATTCCCTTAAACCTGGTTTTTCAAATAAAATTACTTTCAAATAAAAACTATCCTCATGCAATTGTAATAAGTTAACTACTTCTGTTTTCACTTCAAATCCACTAAACCCTCAAAACTAGTTTTAATTCCCATTTTTCCAATTTTTGTGTTAAATGTGCAGATTTTCCTGAGTGTATATTCCACAAAATATACACCCAAGGTGTTAGTAGGTATTATTAAAAAAAAAAAACAGGAACACAAATATAGAAATTATCGTGAATATTTCTGTTTAGTGATCATACAGGGAAGACACACAATTAATAAACCCCACCTTGAAGAATTTTATTAACAAGTTAATTGTCCAATTTCGTGTTATACTGGTGAGAGGCAAAAAGGTGAGAGAATTTGTTTCTTTTTCTAACTTTGGTATTTTTTTACGCTCGGCAGGAAGGTATTACCGACTGATTTTCATTCTCAATATTTTTTTTTATTATTAAAAATAGAAGTTTCTACACTCACAAAACACCTCCAAGAAAACATACGAAAATTCGTATGTACAAAGAAAAAAAATCAATAAATGAAATAGACGAAAAATTCCTCATGTTAAAGCAAAATTTCGCGTATTACTTTTTTTTTGTCCATTTGGTTATCAACGATGATGACACAGGAAAAAAGATATTTTTCTTTGGTATTAATCTGGAAAGAAGTTTTTGTGATTTCTTGTCTAACATACACGTACATACAAATTTTCATATGTCCAAAAAGCATACAAGAACAACACTAAAAAGAACATAAAACAGTTGCAGGATTAATTAATGCAAAACTAATCTATGCTCTAGACTAGATGATTACAAGAAAATACACACAATTACGGATAGATTCATAGGTTCTTACTAAATCGATAGAAGAAGCAAAATACAAGCCACAACCTGCAAAAAAACCGACTCTAAATCTCTCTGAATATTCCCACAAATACTCTTCTAAAAGTTTCAGGGCGCAAATTGAGGTGAAAAATGACTTCTAAAGTTTCATTGAATTTTCCATAAATTTAAATTCACCAGACTCATTTGCAAATAGTAATATTTTCAGTGCAACAGCCAGAGTTCCAAATGGTAACCTAAATATATATTTTTCCCCATTAAAACTTGCAGATGAATTTATTCTTGACAATTTCCAAATGAAGAAAATGGAATTTTTATTCAATTTTGTGTTACACAGAGAAGCTGAATATTCAATAAACGATAGAGATAATTACAGGAAAACTTTATAATTTGTCGCTCAAAAGTCTAATTTTTCAAAGTTTGAAGTGAATTAGAAAGATATTGTGGTAGCATCGAAAACTTTGTGAAATTGAAATTAAAGTTAACTAATGAAAACTAAAAGAGGAAAACTTTTATGCTAGAACTCTGCTAAAGCCTCAGTTTAATGAGTTTTTTTTGCGATTTAATTGCAGAATATTCTGAGAAAAGTCTTAAGCTTCAAAATTGAATGAGAAATAATCAATGTATTAAACTTTTTTAACAGAGAAGAAATGGAGATGGAAAGTTAGACATTCTTTCACTGAGAAAAAAAAAGAGGGTGCGATTAACTTTTTTTCCTCGTAACTTTAACACTCTTTAGGTGTAAAAATATATCAACATTTTTTAATGTTAATTTTACACCTTTTTAAGTGTAAAATTAACATGAAAAATGGTAACTTTAACCCATAATACCCCTAAAAAACATAATATTTACAACGATTTCGCATCAATAATGCAGGGTAAAATTAACATTTCCGGAATGTTATTTTAACTTTTTCGGATTTCTCTCAGTGTAAGTGAGCGACCGGACGGACTTACAGCATGATACTTAAACCAATAGACGGCTTAACGTAATTATAATGAAAATAATGATAAGGTTATATTCTCAACAGTTTCTGACTAAACCGTGTCTCTGCCTAAGCCGACAAACGGCTTAGTTAGTGAGTAACTGATGAGGATTTAGTCAAATTATTATTTTAATTATAATTATGTTAAGTCGTCTCTCGACTGTGTCATAAAGCGGTCTTCAGACTAATAGAGGCTTAACAGAGTTCCTAAAGGTGTCAAAATCTTAAATAGCAAACAATTATATTGATTTTTGACAGCCTAATTATAGGTCAATTACCTTTAATAGTCTATTACTAAGTAAAATTTTTCCAAATAAATCGTGATGGAAAAGAAATAACAGTAGTTAAGCCATATGGCTATGCCTTAGGTCTGAAGCCCATATAAGTGTGTCTAGGGGATGACGGAGGGATTATATATATTGCTCTCTCTGTGGGCCCTGTGGAGTTTGAGCAATAAAAAAGGTGAAAGGTAAACTGAATTGACACAGCTACCATCCGAAAAACAAATACAGTGCCCGCTTCGTAATCCGGATGATTGGGAGACAATATGACAGATGAACGCTTCGTAATCCGGATGAATTTTTTGAATTTGTTCAACGTCTCGAAAATATAATACAAGTTTTTTTCTCTAAAATTATAATAAAAGTTTTAAAGAAGTTTAAAAGACATAATTATACAATTCTATGCTATTATACTTCATTTATTAAACAAAAACATCACAGGATAATTCATTTTCATTCCTGAATACTCGAGCATACATAACCTCAAAATGATTTTAAATGTAACCGTCGATAACACGTCCGGATTACGGCGATCCGGATTAGAGAGCGGGCACTGTAAATGAAATAACGTTCTTTTCGAAAATCATTCGATAGAGGCCATTTACATTGTTGCATTAGGTTGAAATTCATTTTAATTTTGTCGATATAAACGGCAAATCCAATGCGACTCTTCATACCGAATTCGTGTGAATTTAACCTGTCCCAGTTGTCCCAAAAAATTTCGGAGCGCGCGTAAAGGAATTCGGAGTAGCATTCGACGTTCAATCTAACCTCATTTTATGGTTTTTGGTGACAAGGCGGCGACATAAACAAATTATTTTTATGCATTTTTTCAGCTTGTTTAAAAAAAATGATAATTTCAAAGAAATACGAGCCAAAGAGACTAAAAAAAATAGAAAAGATAAAACTTTAGCTCTTTTTCAAATATAATATTACAATATATAGTGATAAATTAGGTGATAGACTATTAAAGTGATAAGATACAGTATAAAATTTTATTTTTGATAATAATTGAGAATAATGTAGAATAAATTTTAGACTTAAGTTACTAGAAATTAAGAAAAAAGGTACATTTCGAAGTTTAGAACAATATTTGCATCGTTTCTAACCTCATCTAAAAGTTATCCCTCTAAAAATATAAACCAGTCTCCACATTACGATGTAAACCCATAAAATTAGATTCGGACTTTGGGAAAATTCATTCTCAATCAACTAATATTTTCGATAATAATCCAGGTTCTGCTGGTTAGAATTTGCAATGAGTTGCGTTAATTTTTGTAAAACACACGAATTTCGGAAAATAACCGCAAGATGGCACGAAAATTATGTGTCACTCAAATTCTGAAGAGATACTTTCGAGGTGGAATTGGAAATTAATTCACAGGAAACACAAAAAAAATATTGATAAGCTGCAAAAATGTAATTTTTGACGAAAATGTGGTGAATAGTATTAGTGGGGAGTTTATTGTAACGTCAGAGTGACAGTGATGTTTCCGGTCACTTGAGTTCTGGCATCTGAGCGATAGTGACTAAAGGTGCGTGCAAATGTAATCTTAAGTGATCTCTAAATATCCGTGTTTTATTTGGATCATCCATATCCAAATACGACAGAAAACTGATCCCAATGTGTAGGGATCTTTACAGATCGACATTATTTATTATTTTTGGTCCTTCTGTCCAAATTTTAAGTGTAGTGTTCGACGTCGCATATTTGTAAGCTTTTTCAGGCAAACGATTAGCTTAAGTAATTGTAACAGCACTGACGTAAGACGTATCGTGAGAATCAAAGAGATAAGCTCCCTCCGGGTGAGTCAGGGGTGGTTGTACTTACAGGACAGAAAAACACAAATATTTTTGCCAAAGATTTCAACTCTACAACGCGGCTTTCTCAGTGGTAAAAATTGTGAAATTTCTCTAAAATTTGTCTCTCTCAATTGCTGTACTCCTAATGAGCTACTCCTATTGATCGACTGGCCTCAATCCGATGTTTAAAGAAGTGTTCCATCATCAAAATCCCAAGTTTTCCCGAGGCTGCACCGGGAAAACTTGGGATTTTGATGATGGAACACTTCTTTAAACATCGGATTGAGGCCAGCCGATCAATAGGAGTAGCTCATTAGGAGTAGAGCAATTGATAAAGACAAATTTCAGAGACATTTTACAATTTTCACCACTGAAGAAGCCTCGTTGTAGCGTCAAAAGCTTTGGCAAAAATATTCGTGTTTTCCTATCCTGAAAGGATAACCGCCCCTGACGCACCCGGAAAGAGTTTATCTTCTTAATTCTCAAGATTAGTCTAAGGTTTTCTTTTTTTAAGTTAAAGAAAAAGTCAAGAAAAGACAATATTTCCCACCAGAGCTTTTAAGCCACACTGTACTGAAGAAACCATAGTGCAGCGATGAAAGCTTTGTCTTTGTTTTGTTGAACTCTTAAAACTTAAATCATTAGAATCCCTGACGTGTCCGGCAGAAGTTCTTCTCTATATTTTAATCAACGAAATATTTTTTCAAAACTTCCTTTTTGTTAGAAGCTTCAATACGAAAACATCCTTAAAGCATAATGGGAGCTAATATTATAATAACTTGACGAATGCACTTTGTATGTCCCAATTAATATTGCAGACACTTTTAAAAATACAATTTCTCTTCAAATCCCCCCAGAAACACCCTTGAAAATAGCTGGAAACTGTCAAAAATCGATAGAATCATTTTTCAGAATTGCTACCAATTACTAACCTGACTATTTGCCATAAATAACTTTTTGGTGAAAAATTACAATGTAAGTTCCGTGTTTGAAAATTGAATGGTAAACTTTAGAGTCATTTATCACCTCCTTCGTCAGGTTACAGTTGAATATATCTCATGCTACTTGCGCTTCTTGGGTGAGAGATGCTCCTCGGAAGCAAACGACCAATATACAAAAAAAATATGGCCCACATACAGTACGAAATTGACAAAATAATCACAGAGATACACACAAGAAACAAACATAAATCACTTGAGGTGCGACATTTGGTTAAATAGAAGAATGGGAAATGTGTGTTAGGAAGAGAGGGAGGCGGTTGGGTTGGGGACTTACCTTCGTCGTCGGATGAGTAGCTATTGTAGCCGGCATTGGTGTGGGTTTCGGATCGACTTCTCTGGAGGCCGGTATTCATGGGTACCGGAGACTTGGGTTGAGTCATGGTTGAAGTGGCAGACAGAGTGGCACCTTTGCGAGTTAGCGGGGATTGTAGCATACGCTGCTTCCACTCTAGCAGCCTCTTCATTGACTCCTCGCGTCTCCTTTCGCTGTCTCGTCCATTGGCCTCTTCTTCTTTTCGGGGCAGCCTAGCACTTGCCGAACGCAGAAACTGATCCTGCTGCGGACTTATGAAGCTCTTCTGCAGTTGCTGAATCTGCTGCTGCCGGTAAACCCTTTGACCGTACTGCCCGTAGTCCGCTTCTCTGGGCATCGTGCTGACTGCCATTTCGGCAGCGAAGGGATTTGCACTGTACCGCATGGGCATCGTTGAAGGTTTCGTCTGGTACAGAGCACTCTGACGTAATTTCTCAGCATAGCTGGCTTCTGAGTAGTAATAACTGTCGGGAGCACGATTGATATCCAGGCTGGACTTTGGACGAGGTGCCCGGGCTGGTTCAGCCTGCATCTGAGCAGCTTCACTGCGAGCCTCGTACTCCAGGAAGTCAGCTGAGTGCGGCCTTGGCATAAGGGTGGATTGTACAGGGCGGGCACGCATTTGAACATGCTGGGCAGCAGTGTTGGGCTACAAATAGGACGGGGTGAGAATTCAGGAACAATCGTTCACCATTTAACAGCAATATGAGTGTATACCAAAAAGAGTTGATCAGGGAAAAGATACGAGATTTATCGTTAGGGAATTTATATGTTCAAAATGTGACATTTCAAGGGCCTCGAGTGGGTCAGTGGATAGAGTAGTAGCTCTATGACTGCGAGGTCTGGGGTTCAAAGCTGAGCAGCAGCAGAAAAAGATTTCTCATGCCATATCGGCTTTGAATTCGTCCAGCGAATGAATGAATAATAATGTCAATGGTGCTTGGTGCATATTGGCAAAAAAGTGAACCGCCTAAAAACAATAGAGGCTGGTACGAGAACGAGTTTCGACATGAAAGCGGTACTTCAGTCGATACAAGTATTCGCTGTCACTGATCCCAAACACACACCGAGAAGGGATGCTGTGATATAGTAACGGCACTGACTGCTCACAGAGCTGTGATATAGAGCGGCTACCCGTATCGGGAGATAAGATAGTATAGGAGTGGGGAAGCATAAGGGGCCCAATTGGTGGCCTGGATGCATCGGAATATCCGAAATGGAGAACTGACCCCTGGCAAAATCTTATCTTATCGTTAGGGAATTTATATGTTCAAAATGTGACATTTCAATCTGATTCGTTGCCAACTTCATGCTGACAGTGCCGATCAAAATGGCGGAGAGATTTCACAGCGTCTTCTGAAGTGCTAGTGAAAAATTCTCAATAACCCTTGTGAAACTTCTCAATATAGTCTATTAAAGTATCTGAAGTAAGAATAAAAACTGTCAAGTGAAGATTTGTATAAAAAATTTACAAATCTCAAATATGACAGACCTTCTAGAGCCGGAAGAAGACTCAGTCGTTAATAGAGCGGAAAAAGCAGATCAAGAAAGTTCTTTTATCTTCCTTTCATAGAAGTCTCTTATCATTTGAATGAGAAGATAAGCAGACACAGGCAATAGAGTAAATGTCCTAATTCAAAACCATTTTCCAGACGCTTTAACTTTGACAGAAGATTCAACACATTAAATTCATATTTTTTCCGAAGAGAATTACATAAATTTGCTCCTTGACTACTAGAATGCTACTGTTTAGTGAAAAGTCTTTAGATATAATTTGAAAACTTCTTAAATACAAGAAAAATACGCGAGTGTAAAATGCTTCTATTGGAAACAAATTAATCCAAATGGAGACAAGGGAAAGTTTCTAATTGGAGACAAGTGTAAGTGAAACCGCGACGAAAGGCTTCCAAAACCTTGTTGAGGAGCACCTGAGTGCAGGATTTGTTTTTATTCCTGGTCTTTTCTCTTTTTCCATCTAAAGCAATAGGAAAGTCTCTACAAAAAAAAATCATATTTCCGGTGTTTCCAATTGAAGCATTTGCAGACACTTCAGAAAAATCCTTTTTGTTCACGAAATAGGTAATTATTTCATTTGAAAACTTCACGTATCGTTAACAATAACGACTACCACTTAATTTAACTAAAATTAGCCAGAAATATGACATAAATGTTAAACAAAACGAATAAACAACAGTCACCTCATTGTGTTTTTCATTGGAAAACCTGGTCAATCGATGAAAAAATCAATGGTGAAAAGGTACACTTTTAATTTTTCTGAGAAATTAACAAATTAAAATTTGTGAATATGAATGGATTTTTGCTTTATTTAGAGCAAAATTAACTAAATAATGAAACTATGGTGTAGAAAATATATAAATATAATAATTTAGCACTGTATTTATCATGAAAACAATAACGTTTCCATTTAGAGTAGCGAAAAATTTCCATTTGGAGCAGGTTTTGAATTAGCTTAATTTACCCTATTGTCCCCGTTTGGGGTTTTTATCTTCTGTAATTCTTTCTCACTGTAACGTTTTTTGGACAGTACGCATGTTTAGAGAGAATGTCTATTCAGTCAGTTCAGGATTCACTCCAAAAGTTTCCAATGTAAACAAAAAAATCGTTAAATTTCAAACAATTTTATGTGTATCAATCTCAAAATCCGTGTGACATTTCGGTCCCGCTCTCACGGATAAGCGAGAGTCTACTGTAGCCAAAAATTCAGGACAAATAATGTAAGACTGAAAGGACTGTCAGTTAAACATCAAAAAGACGTCATTCAGTCTATCTTTTTCATTTATAAATGACAGGAAAGCTTCCATCGTCCTATCCGTTAAACAATCTCTGTCATGACATAACCTCATCTATAATTCCGATAAAATGACCATATCAACTCTAACATTGAATGGATTATTCCAAATTAAGGTGACCCATTTACCAAAATTATAATTACACCACATCCTCGCTAATTATTCTTTTTGTTTAGCTCATCCAACTCAATTTCTATCCTGGCATAACTATTAATCACCCAAAATAATTGCTTGCATAGGATACTAACACAGATAGATGAGACCTCATTAAAACCGTCATAAAGTTGGTGGAAAAAAAATCTGTGAAAACGAATTGACGGGATTTGTGCATATGAGTGTCAGTTTTCTACCCCAAAAATTCCATCAATCTAATTGGGATAACAGGATGAAAGGTCGAACGAGAGGTTTGTGGTCATGACTGATTGATTGATTGATTGATTTTAATTTTCAGTATGTCAGTAGGTTGTCATACCTCGAGATAGTTTGGCGTGTATCGTCCTGGGACGCTCTTGTTGGTGTTCTGGTAACCAATAGGGCTCATGGGACGGCGGTAGGAGCCTAGGTCCCCAAGAGCCTGTTGTTGTAGGTTGTAGATGTCTTCGTAGTCAGAGAAGTTTCTTCGATCTGTCTGACCAGATCTAGATCGACCGTAGGTGTCAGGTGTTCGTCGTTCGTTGTTAGGGTATAGGGCTTGTTGTCCTGCTACTTGCCCTGCTTGATGGTACTTCTGTTGGGCCATTCTCATCTGCATTTCGCGTTCGTCAGCTTCGCCATAGATCTGTCGCCCGGTGTAGTCATCGAACCTATGTGGTGCTCGGATGATGTTTTCCCTTCCTCCATACACATCCTCAACGTTCTCAACTGGGTGAACGTGTTGACGCATTAGAAGACTCTGATTGAGATCTTGCCCATACCCAGCTTCACCCGGGTACGGCGACCGGACCTGTTGTCCAGGATTCGGAGATTTGCTTCCTTCTAGCCGGACTTGCTGCATCCTTGACGCTAGGGTTGGGTCCGGTGATTTGGCCATCTGTCGACGCACTTCATACAGTGAATCAGGTGATTGATGACTCAGAGGCGACTTTACATCCATTCGCCTCTGATTGGCATCCATGTGATGTGCCTCAAAATTCCCATCATATCTGCAGAGAAATTCAATTGAATTAAATTCAATACATCAAAGGTCCAAACTGATAATCAAAGCATTCAAGAGACGTATGCAATGAAATTCATAGAATGTTTCTCTCAAAACGCCTTCGATACAGTTAATTAAATAGTTTCAAGAAAAACCTTCTTGAGTACATCTAAGAGGAGTTTTTTTTTTCAAGAGTTTTCCCATAACAAGTCTTACGAATCACATAATGAGGGATAATTGCGAAACAAAACAGAGGCGGTGCTCAAAACTAGGTCACTTGCGAGAAAATAGTGAAAACTTTTAATAAGATTCCTCACAGTTCTAATTTCTAAAAGGGGTTGGTAGTATATTAAAATCAAGTTCAGTACCGGTGTTTGGGTAGTTCATTAGTGTTCTTATTTGTATATCATAAACATGTAGTTATTTTTTTTGTTTCAAAATTGATTCATTTGTGAAGTAAGTAAGAATTGTGAAGTTAAGTGAGGCAAGGACTTGATAGGTCGTAGCTTACCTTTCGACTGAATGTTCAGGACTAGGCGAAGAGTATCCTCCATCATTGGCCCTTTTTGGTTTTGGAGGAGCATTTGCATAGAGAGGCTGTGGTCCTCCACCCGTTGCACTTCCTCCAGCACTGCTTCCCCCACCCATGCCATCAGATGCTGGTGTTAGAGGTCCATGGCCGACAGGAACGCTTATCTTACTCTGCTGACTCTGGTAGGTATGGATACCGGAGTCGCTATTTTCACCGCTTGGATTCAGCGATGACGACATGCTAGGCTGGGGTGTTTGATCGGACTCACTACTGCACTGCATCATTGTTGCAGCAGTAAGGGCCCTAACCCACTGCCCCATTGATTCGGCTGTCTCAGCTGACAACCAGTATGTGCGCATATTGACGTGTTCGCATTTAAATGCGTACTTACGGTAGATCTTGTCTTCGGGAGAACAAGCAGCAACACGGTACGATGGCAGAAGTATGGACCCCAGTAACTTTTCCTCCTCAGGACCCTTATAGTAGAACAAACAGTACTCCGACAGAACAAACCATCGCTTCCTCCAAACCTTGAGACCATCCGAACCCTGCTTATAGAGCCACCCTGAAAGGGTTACTGGCGAAGAAGCTGGACGCTTCGTTACAGGAGACTTTAGAGCAATGGGAGTACCTCCGCTCTTTTTCCTGTCCAACGGAGCATGGGAAGGCGATGGTGTTTTGTCAGAATTCTGCTGTTGCTTGGCCTTGGGCACTTGGCCTGAGATCTGAGTCTGACATGCCTGATTCATCACGGAACCCGGATTGTTCTGCTGAATTATTATCTGATCCTGCGGACTCTGCTGCTGTTGCTTCTGTTGCTGCAACTTGTTCTGTATCATTTGCTGCTGAATTAGCTGATTCTGCTGGTATATAGCCTGACTCTGTGCTTTGTGGTTCTGGAGCAAAGCTGCGTTTGTCAAACCTGCAGTGTAATCAGGAAATGTCGGCAGTGTAGATGGGCTCTTGGATCTAACAGAGATCAGTGGTCCCCTACCTGACTGCGGTGACAACTGATTCGCAGTTTGCGTTGTACCATAGTGAGAGTCTGGTGGTAGTTTTCCCGTTCCTGCGGGCTGGAACTGATTAGTGAGATTTAGACTCGAGGGTGGAGCACTTCGATGCATGGACTGTGGTTGAGGTTGAACCTGCACGGGGATCTGATTGAGGGATGTCTGACTCTGCAGATGGTAGTGCGGTATGGGAGGGTTGAGCTGTTGCCGCATGGCAAAGGTACGCTGTTGTTGGATCAGAGCATCACTCTGGGTCTGCAGTTGAGCCTGCAACTTAGCTTGTTGCAGCTGCTGATACTGCTGCTGCAACTGAGCTGATGGACTCATGTGTTGATGGGCCTGAGTGTAGTGCTGCCTAAGTGGAGCCTGCTGATACAGCCGCTCCCGGGTGTTGTTCTGATACAACTGCTCCCCATGGTAGTGATTGAGATGCTGAGATGGCGTCTGAGGTTGACTGAACCCTGTTCCACCGTACTGTGAACCCGGACCAATGGGTTTCACATGCAAGTGGGGCTGCTGATGGGTAGTCATGTTGATCTGAGCGAAATTTGATGACAGACTCTGGTACTGTGGATGATTCTGGAAGACTGGTGAATGCTGCGACCGGTAGTCCCCTGTTGCTGTATGATATGACGGGGCCTTGGTTTGTGGCATCGGTTGTGGCGCCATATGAGTATTGGCCTGTTGAAGTTGTTGCAACTTCTTGCTCTCCATCGTGGCGGTGGTGAAGAGTGGCGGAGGATCCAGCCTAGAAAGAATACAGAAACAACGTTAGGTTGCTTGAGAACAAAAAGGACCTTGTACAGTAGACTCTCTCTCAAATGGGCATTTGGCGCGAAATGTCATCCGGTTCATCAATAGATTTGGGCGTCAAAGCCTTTGTAAATTCCACAAAAAGCGCTCAATTATAAAGAATCACGATAAAATAGGAAGAACTACAGCGAATTTGAGCAAATTAGCTTCATAAGAAAAAGAGCCGATTGAGCGAGAGTCTACTGTAGTAGGATTTACGTTCAAAATCAAAAATCAAAATGCATCAACAAAGTCATCAAAAATCAAGACTAAAATAGTCAAGCAAGTGCAAAAATGAATGAGAATAAACCGGGTCTTCTGTTCGCAATTCACTGTAACAGAAATTATGAAGATGAGGAAGACGGTTGTATACGGCAGAAGTCGTGACCATTCCTACTTCCTGTTTCAACAAAAAAATCAAATAAAATCGAAATTGATCAATCGATTCGATGCATCGAAATATCGAGCTGAAAACTCAACGACTCTTCGTAAACAATCCAGCAACTATAGAGTTTCCTGTTCGACATGCCGCGATGGTAGCGGCCTCCCAAATGTTCAGAAAGTGGTGGCCATCAAAGAGAACTATTGCTTCAACCGCGTTCGCTTTTTCCCAGCCCGTAAGAGTTTACATTGGACCGAATCCTGTTCCGAACGCGTTTGCTGAACGGTGTTCAAACAGGGAACTTTCGTTGCTGGGAATGTAACAGCCAAGACGGCCGACAGGAATTTGTAACTTATCATTATCACTAGAGTTCTGTAAAAAAAATTGCTTCTACTATTAAGGTTTTGACTAAACTAGGTGTCTTTTATGTGTCGAAATTCAAGATGTAGAACTTCGTAATTATCGAATAAGGTTTTATTGCAGAAATTGCTATTTTGTATCAACACCAAACGACTTTAGTTTATGACTTCTGGGCAATAAGCGCGACAAAGCATGACAAAAAGAATAAATTTGAGAGACACTTCCAAACGTGGGAGCTAAAAAAGAAATACTAGAGATATAGTAGAGAGATAAGTCTGTTGTAATTCACGGTGAAAATTCTACTGGAAATAGGTAATTCCCACGACCCACACATTCGATGATTCCCTCATGGATTGCATTTCTTGCTGTTGTCTCCGCGAACGTGTTATGCAATTGAACATTGCGCACCGTTCCTCATGCCCTTTTATTTTATACTTTTATTAATAAAACAT
Organism: Phlebotomus papatasi; assembly: GCF_024763615.1. Classification (NCBI taxonomy): domain Eukaryota; kingdom Metazoa; phylum Arthropoda; class Insecta; order Diptera; family Psychodidae; genus Phlebotomus; species Phlebotomus papatasi. The sequence continues at coordinate 25,125,470 of NC_077222.1, forward strand.
AATTTTAGTACAGCGTTCTATATCTTCCATGTGCTTCATTTCCTCTCCAGGGTATCCATCGTGGTACATTGTTGGTGGTGAGGAGCGTTAGGGTCTTTTTTTTTCTTTCCTACAAAAGCCAATAGAGCTGTTCTGTTGTTCTTGTGCGGCAGAATGGTGAATTGCGTGAAATGACGGTATATGGCATAAAAAAGAGGTGCGCATTTGTAGGTAAAAAGATGCTGGAGCATCAAAGAGGTCGAAGAACTAAATACTCGCTATGTTTTTTATGCCCATCCTACATCGCGTTTTTCGCAGCAGCATCCCAACGATATGCGAAAAGAAATGCGATTTATATCCACGGGGCATGAATTTAATGAGATTCAATGATCACAAGAATTACGTGCAATTGTCTCTAAGAGATGGTCCTCCATCCCGCCATCAAGTGCTTTTCACCCAACTTGTTCGCTGCCTTTTTTCACCTATGCCTAATGCATACTCATCAGCCTCATCACAGGGTTTCTTTGCTCTTGATCGTTGTTGAGGCATAAATTAAAATTAAATAAGTTTGAGACTAGTTTTATACTATTATTTCCACGCGCAGCATCCCATTAGGAGGTTTTCTCTTTCATTTTATGTGAGCATCTGCTTTTTTTTTGCACTTTCCTGAGCCATGGAAGAGTGTTCTCACTCTGACCCAAGGCACTGTCTCCGCGATGATGACTCAAAAACATCATCTCTTGCATTCCACTGTGAAATTTATCTGCAGCTTTGTAGATAACATTAAGGATAAGAAACTGCGGAGTATCATCTTGGGAAGTCAGTTTGGGGTTCGTACTTTTTAAAGTGATAGTAGTATGATGTTAAAATAATTAACAAGAATCTCGAGGAATTTCAGACTGAAGGACTAGTCTCCTTCCCGAGAGATGGTCAATTCCCAACAGTGTGCAAGTGAAGTGCCTTTAACGAATAACTTCCTTTATCTGAGATTTATTTCTAGAAGTCAAAACATTTATTAATCCGGAACACAATAATATTTTTCATTGAGTGATCATCTAACCAGGAGCATTTTTATTCGAAACCAACCCACAGGGAGTTCCTGCTTGAAAGAAACGGACTGAAAGAATCCAATACGAATTGCGATACTATTGGGAGCTCATTTATAAAATAATTATTGAATTAAATATATTGACGCCGAAAATATCTTGCATACATCACAGCGTTTCCATAACTTATCCCAAAGATATCTCCTACAGATATGCAATTTTACTGTGTCAATAAAATTAATTCGGGGGCTTTTTTCGGTCCCGAAAAATTCTTTCAAAGCGAAACTCCCTGTATTTTGAAAGAAATCGTCACAGCTGAGCTTTAGTCCGGTGCATTTTTGCCTATCTTACGGAGCACAAAATCTCTTCAAAAACTCCGTTTTATACGTTCGAAAAATTTGACATTCAAGCGATTTAAAATCAGCTGTTTTTTGGTTTTCGAGAGATGTTTCTTTATTTACAGATTTTAGAGAATTTAATGTCTAATTCTAATGTATCAATAAATTGCAAGCGCTATATGACTGGAGTTCGAAACATTTCGAAACAAAATAGAAAACCCACCAGACTTTCTATTATATATTTTAGTCAGGACACATTTGCGAAACTTGTAACAGGGAGTGGAGAAAATGTATCTCAGGAAAGAACCACTAGAGAAGAAACAGATAGTGAACGGATAGACCTCTTTTTATATTCTCACTCTAATTTTTCGTAACGGTTCAAGGATAGTTGTCCTCTTCATCAGGTTTCGAATTTGGAGGAAAAATCATAGCGCTGACACGGCTGACTCGGAATCATCTGTCAATCCACTTAATGGTGAACTCAAAGGAGAATAACAAGGAGAACCAACGTATAATATATTCAATTTTTGAACGATAATCCGGTGTTCGTTGGGTGGGAGCGGACTAGCCCAGAATAAAAGAAGAATAATTATTGTGTTCAAGCCCAAGCGCAACACAGCAGCAAATCTTTCCGCCCATTTCCGCCTGCATGTACGTGATTTTACCTCCAAATTCGAAACAGATAAAAACGATATCCCCATCCTCGAAAGATCATGAAAGACTAAAGAGAAAATATAAAAAGATTTTCCGAGACTCACCGATCTACATGGTACAACGAGGTGTATTTCGAAATTCTCCATCAAAGACACCTGACATATTATTTATAAAATGTATTTTGATTCGAAATAACTTAGGTGCCGCTATGTTCCATTGAGGGATAACGCTTCTTGCATGACCATTCGCCATTCTTTGAAATTGCTTTTTCGAAATTAAAACATCCCACTAAGTTTTTATTTTTATTTCAATTCGCCTAGTCAAAAAAAATTTTTTTTCGATAGCTCAGTAGTATGTAATGTTCGAATTTTCGAACATTTTATTTTAGCCAGGCCACATCTGTAGGGGAATTCTGTAGTATTTGTGGCATTGTAACTCATGAGTTCAAAATCTGGAAATGCCAATCTAGCTTTTATTTGCTATATCACATGAGATCGAAAATGCAATTCGTTAATTTTTTAATGAAAACTTATATAGTGATTTGACGGGGTTTTAATAATACATCCCAATTGTGCTATTCACGAGTGAGTCTTGGAAAATCTCCATTTGCGGTTTGTGTCTGAATAAAATTGCTCAAATGTTGAAATACTCCCACTTGTGTCTTGACTGAAACAGGAAATCTGGCTTTATTTCGAAACATTATGAACTTATTTTTGCGCATTGGAAAACTTGAGAAAACTGCTCTGAAAAAAATTAATGTTTCTATGACAAAAAGATTAGAAAGAGCTGACTCCTTGAGAACTTAGATGTTAGAAGCATCCGAATACTTTTGATTGAGCTTCCAAAGATAGTTTATTTTATACGCCAGAAGGTAGGCAATTGTCACTGACTGAGAGAAAGTTTAGTAAAATATTTTAATTTCGAAAGGATAGTTTCGAATTAAAAGTTTGCTTATTAATGCCGATTGAAAGGAGAAGCTTATAATTTAGTGTTGAAATTCCTATAGCAGCTTTTAGGTCCCTAAGAGTGCGCCTTTTCACATTTAGTAGTCTCAATAACGGAATCAAGAGAGCTAGTTTATTTAGAATTTTGGGTCTATAACATTTAACTGTGAGAATTCTACAAGACTAGGAGACATTGATTCTTTTTTTTGTTCTGTCAGCTAAGATTGCTAAAGTATTTTGAATATACTGGATTGATAACATTTAAAAAATGTTATTGTTATTGAAAAAGTACTTTGCGATTACTTTTTAATATAAGATAAAACTTTGGAAATGAAAGTTTATGTGTCAAAAATTGGCAAAATTGTAACGCGATATAATAGTTTTATTGTAGAAGGGAGTTTTTGAATAAAGGTATCCTAGTTTAAATGTGCTCTTAAAGAATTGTTCCTTCATAGTGGTCCAGAAGCTAGTATAGCAAGGCTAAAGACAGCCATAAACACATTGAAATGGATATTGCACTCTGTTAAATTGAAGCAAAAAATTATCCAATCAATAACGTTTTAATAATCTTTCTCATCAGAATTCCATTACTACCGAAGTCTTAAATCTTCAGGACTTTTAATTCCATGCCTAATTGCGTTATTAATCATTCTTCAGCGAACCCCCTAAATTGCATTTTTATTGCTAAATATGCTAATCGAATGAGTTAAATCAACTTTTCAGGCACTATTTTATAATTCATCAATTAAACCGTTAAATATTCAATGATAATTAATTTTACGTTAGACGACGCCGACGGTTTGTGCACGTTTCAACTAAATTGCCCCAAAAGCTCTCTTCAAAACTTTGCTAGAGAGGCGTGAAGATGTGTAGTTTTTTTTTGTTCTTGTGAAGAGATAAATATACTGAAGCAATTTCTTGAGAGAATCCTTTATTGGACATTTTCATGGTTTGGAATTCAATTAAACTGGCATTTTTCCGGTTGGAATCTCTACAAGACAATCCAGTAAGAGCGACAGTTTCAATTAAACAATTCCTTCTTGCTAGCAAGACACAATTTTTTTACCAACATTAATTTCCAGCTGAAGGAGAATTGATGCACTTTCCTGGAAATTGAGTGTCTGCTTCTGATTTTCCCCTGCTATATACATTATTGTATACATTGCATTCCTGGAAGAGAACGAACCCTCTCGTGACTCATCCTCTTGATATCTAAGCACTCAAGTAGTAGCACAATCGCTACCATCGACCACTTGAGGTTGATGTTTACGCCGGAAATTGCATAATTGCCCACAATGATTCTTTTTTTGCAACACTCTCATGCATCAATTTGCATACTATTGCTAATAGGGATGCTAATGATTTTTCAGCGGGAAATCGATACTTAAAGTTGGACGTTTCATCATCAATGATTTTAAAGAAGGGTAAAAAAAACATGAAGTAAATTGCAATTTACATGGATATCGTCGGCAATATTCTATGTATTACATTGGCAATTCAGGAGCAGAAAAAAAGAAAATGTGTAAATGAAAGTGAGGTGGTAGGTAGGAGACTACATCTTTTGTAGCAATTTGCTCACGATGAATATGAGAAAGTTTTTGTAGAGCAAGTTTTTTCTTCGTAGTTACGCCAGCAATCTTATATAGCGAATTATTTTTTAATGAATCAAGGAAAATGTAGTGAGAAAATCTCAATGAAATTTTACTCTCAAAGGTTTTTTTTTAAAATAATTTATCTGAGTTAAATTTGTATTTTAAAAAGAAACAATTATCCATGGATTATTGTACTTTGAGCAATGAGAGATAGTAGAATCTACTACAAATATAGTCGTATAGATTATAAATTTATGCAAAAACTATTGTTTGTTCGTGAACAATTCTTTCAATCCTACAACAGGATTAAAATGAGTCATCATTCATCTATATATTACCCATAAAATAAATTAAAATAATATCAAAAAAATTATTGATCTTTTTGCATTGAATATTAGTAACTGTCTTATATAGTTATCTTAAATAGTTAAATAGAAAAGAATTAATTTTTTTATATCAACAATACGGTAAATAACTAAACAATTTTGTTGATTTGAGAAAAAAGATAATAGAAATAATTTCTATAATACATATTTTAATTTTACACATTTGTATGGCAAAATCGACTGTTTATATAGTAGAATCAACAATAATACCTTCTACAGGAATTATACCAACTTTCTCTTTTTTATAATAGTAATTTTTATAACTCGTAATAGTAATTTTAATTAACTAACTTTTTTTCTGTGTGCATAGCAAACGAAAATCACATAGCAAAAGAAAGTATATATTTACCAAACATGCAAATAATCTTCAAAATAAATATTCATAAGTAAACCTTCGAAAAAAAAAGAAGAAAACACAGTGCAAAGAGAATCAAATGAATTAATCATTGAGAAAAAGAGGATTTTGGGAGAAAATTTGGTCTCGAGTGATAAGAAAAACACAGTGAAGAAAACCAAACCATGCAACACACAAAATGATTTCTTTGTATATCATTCTTACCAATCCCACAATTGCCAGAGACACGTGAACATCTTGGCAGGTGATTTTGTGCTTCTGCTCTATGGTGGTCTGTTGGGCAGAAAATCTAGATATTTGCCCACGAAATCGTGATTTTCCCGCCTCTTTCTCACTTGTCTGACCAGAGACTTCTTCAGGTGAGAAAACAACCAACAATTTCACTAAATACCGTCCAAGTTATCCACCCCTTTTACTAAGTCTTTGACGCTGAGGAAAATCGTAATATTTCTGCATTGTTCATCTTAGCTTCAAATTGACACAGTTAACCATCTAAAACAGCAGTCTTATGGGCATTTCAGACAATATCATCACTTTCTGCCTCCCCAAGTGCTCTGTGGATTCCCTTAAAGGAGAGATGAGTTGGAAGAAATAGTAATAGTGTTAAGGAAGCACGTACAACTTTCAGCAATATTGTCTCTCACCACCATCATCGGGCCCCTCTCTAATACAGAATAGGAACATATTGATCTCAAGATGAGATTATCCCTCAAAGGAATAAAACTTTTATCCAAAATGGCAATTACAGAACTTTGATTCGCGATTCTGAATTGTCAACAAATTCATATTAATTTGCAAATGGGGAAGATAATGCCTCAAGTCTCTGCTAATTAAGTTGTTAGATACTCAAACTTCTAGTTAAACTTATTTTGCAGATATCAAAAATTACTAATCTCTGCGAAAATTTGTTTTTTAGGGGAAAGTGGGGTAATTCGAAATTATTTCTAATTCGGAATTTTGGATTTTTCTCACAGTTTTAGATAGGCGGAGACAAAAAGAAGATTACGAGGAAATACAAGCTTTAAAGAATACTTTTTGTGTTTTTCTGTCCATTTAAAAAATTATCGGTAGATTTCAAAAATTGGAAATAAGAATGATTCAGAATTACACTATTTTACCCGAGTCCTTAAACCAGTTTACAAAAAAGGGAAAAAAGAAGAGTGAATAGGTAAAATGATTTATTTTGTTTCTTATGCATTGATTTTGTGCCAAAGGCATTTTTTTAAAATTCAACTACTTTTAAAAAAGGTTTTGTCAAATTAACAAAAAAAGTTTATCAAAAGGATGTTCTTTGATACGGAATATGGAAAACTTCTACCAAATAGGCGGACAACCAGGTTTTGCTAAAACTTTGTAAAAAGGATATTTTTCCATATAAAATTTGGCACAAAGGTTTGGAAAATTGGTTAACCTGGTTGGCACCTAAACAAAGGTTTGGAAAATTGGTTAACCTGGTTGGCACCTAAATAAATGGTTCACATCTCTAAGGGTACCAGATTTTTACAAGATGACCTAGTTGTCATCTTGATTTGAGTTTTCTGTCCGTTTATTTTGAATAACTGTCAAAATCAAAACTCGTCCGTTTTGGTTGAAATTTTAGTATGTTATAGCTGATGTCGAAACCTTTTCAGGCCATATATAAAAATCGATCTAGGTCAAACAGCAACGTAGATAATGGGGCTCATAGTTGAAAATTTTGAAATTCTATTCTTTGTAAAGAACAAGATTTTGTGTAATAAAAATCTTATCGGTTTTTTGTGCTTGATCAGACCTTTCTTTTAGGCTTCAGATTATTACTATTAATCGTATTGGAATACTTGTTACAATGTAATCATGTTATATTGCTGTTGATTCCGTAGTGGAAGGATCCGCTAAGTCCGTGGGTAGGCCGCCTAGGAGCGCCTTCCCCATAGTGTGAATACTTCTTCAATACTCACAGAGTGTTTTTGAACAGAAGCGGTGCATTTTATTACATTTTATTACAGTGAAAATGTCTTTTCCTGACATTCAGTTGTTTGCACCGGCCTTAGGTCAACTAATTGAATTGAATTGAAAATTGAGATAAAGTAACCTAAAAGTTTAGATTTCAACAATCTTGTATTTACATCGTAAAAAAAAGATTTACTACGATCATTGTGTGCAGTAATAAATAGTAGTATGATTCTCGTAGAAATATTTCCCAATCTTTATCATAGCAGAGTAACTGTTTCAAACGAAAGCTGAATTTTACAAGGATTATGACATTAGTTGACGTAGTGAAAATGCATTGTAAGAACCTATTTGAATTTCTAAAAATCCAATAACCATACCACAAATAAAAGTAGACTAAAAGTGTATTGAATAATCGTTTTAATATTCTTCAAAAAAGGGTGATTACCAATGCAAGATTATTGCGATTATTCTTTTCATTTTAAGAATTTAACATAAACTTCAATTTATTTTTATTATGTAGACAACAACATGACCTAGTTTGGATTTTCAATTTTATTATTGGTTATTTAAACATATTGAGACAAGAAGGAGATATTATTGTTATGAGTTATGTTTAGATGTATGAAAAAAAATTGTATAAATTTTAAAAGTGCACTGAGAAAAAAAGAGGATGCGATTAACTTTTATCCTCGTAACTTTAACACTTTTTAGGTGTAAAAATATATCAACATTTTTTAATGCTAATTTTACACCTTTTTAAGGGTAAAATTAACATGAAGAAGGGTTAATTTAACCCCTAATACACCTAAAAAGGGTAATATTTACACCGATTTCGGATCAAAAATGCAGGGTAAAATTAACATTTCCGGAATGTTATTTTAACTTTTTCGGATTTCTCTGTCAGTGTACCGAGAAAGAGATGTACACATATTTCTGTAATTCTATTTTTTGATAATTTGTGCTTAATTTGTCTTCTGTATATGGGACAGTAGGGCTCTTCGAAATGGGGCACCTTAAAAATAAGACCTTCCCTCTTATTTTTGAATAGAGCTGATCCTTACCATTATATAACAGAGCTAAACAAATCAATTGTGAAGCTAAATTACATTTTGATAAGGCTGAATTCAATTTAAAACACGAGAAAAACCCTACTTCACAGCTATTCTCACCCCACTTACCCCAATTTGAAGAGGTTTTAACAGAATTTTTAATTGTAATGGTACGAGTGTCAAAACTCAAAACCAAATTGACAGTTACTGTCGAAATAAATCAGAACCGTGCAATATTTGATTTGTTCAAACTTCTACACAGATTTATTTTTTATTTATTTGGTGCAATCCAAAGCAAAAATTTGAAATTATAATGGGGAGTGATAGAAGTAAATTTTCTCTTATTATGCTTAACAGCCTGGTTATCCTCAGAATCAATAGCTAAGTAATTGCAAAGTGAATAGCCACCTCATCCATTTTTCCAGTTGACTGCCGTCTGGTTTTGGCATTAATCCAACGAGATTAGCCCCAGAAAGGCATTCTAATTCCATTTTTCAGTGTCATAATTTAAAATAACACACACACACACGTGATATTTTAGTTCCAAAAATGCATCTAAAAAAATGGAAACGATAGGAATATTAAAAAAGTAAACTTATGCATCGAGTTTAATGGATATGACCAGGCGAAAAAAAATGTAATGAATGCGAGATCGAATGAAGATTTATAGTTTGCCCTATATAAATTTTTATACACACCCTATAAAATATGGGTCCAATGCCCCATTTAATTATTCCCTTCAGTTGGAATCCGCCCACTCACCTCAAACATCACTTTTCCCCTTTTGGATTTGGTTGTTATGAGGGAAAATTCATTCATTCACTCTACGTGCAAATCGACTCCGGATGTGGGTCAGATACAAGAATCTCTGGTCAAGATTGATTGATTTACGCAATGTTGGTGGGTAGGGAAGGGGGCAAGTAGCACCCAGAAAGCAATATGTTCCACTGGGAAATCATGTGCAATTAACAGAGAATTATAGCCACTATTAATAATCAATAGATTCACTCACAGCATATTTTATTCTATATTTAGTCATAGGCAATCTTGTACTTGGTGCTTTCTGGTGCGACAGCGAGAAAACCATTTAATGAGGCAACTTTATGACGATGGGAGCCCTGACTTTTTATGCCCAAATAAAATTCCCACGGAACAATTTGACTCCAACGATGTTCAGTGGTAAAATATCGCGTAAAATGATATGGAAATCACTGCCAAGTTACCGTCTCAGGAAGGGTGATTTTCCTGTTATTTTTTTTTTGCTTTTGCAACCCAACCACTGAGACTAAATCAAATCCATCATATCTCCGTGAGACAGTATCAGAAATTTTGATATCTATTCCCGCGAGGGTTGAAGTTTGGGAAAATGGATGAGGTTTTCACTGGAAAATCCCAGATTTTCACGTCATAGCTCGTTGCACAAATTTACCGACAGTCAAAGTGTCAGATTGGCAATTTAGAGAGATGTAAAACCAGGATTTTCAACCGTTTGATATGCCAATTTCTTTTAGGCTTTGACTAAATGAAAGAATTCTTCATTTTTTAAACGAAAGGAGAGATACTAAATATGATTTTTTAAATTAAAGAAGTAGCAATTTATTGTGTTTTTTGATGAAAATTTATTTAGAGGTATAGGGGAAAGCGCTCAACTATCGGACGACTTCGAAAAATTCATTTTCTTCAATGTGATTTAAATTAATGTGTTTTAAAAATGAGTTGTCTGAATCTTTAATCGTCTGAAGATAATGCGCTTTCCCCTTATATAGAATAAAAATCATGATCACTAGCTTAAGGTTTTAGAAAAGGTTCTGTGTCAAATTTATAAGTTTACAGTTTTTGGGTAATATGGAGTAAATTGGAATCATTTTTAATCTGAACCTTTGAGACTTCCTAATAGGTTTAGATTGCAATACTCTCGAATGTAAGGTTTTGTTCTTCTTCGTGTTTTTTTTCTCTTTGACTATCAGAAGCAATGAGAAAATTTCAAAATTTCTAAATAGATATGGTTCCGAATTACCCCATCTTACCCTATAACCGATTTAAACCGATTTACGAACAAAATTGTCTTGTAGTATATGTTTAAAATATTTTCAGGTAGAGAAAAATATGGTAAATTTGCAGATTATCTCAAAATCTTAAACAATATTATGTTCTCAAAATTTCCTTTACAATTCTTAGTCTGAACTGAACTTCAAGTAAAAATAATTACCCGTTTATTGTTGATCCGGATCGCTTTATGGATAATCAACAACAGTTCCAAATTCTTTAGTCATCAAAGACCTTTCAAATGAATTCAAACTTGCCCCAATCGGTAAAGAATTACACTATCTAGAGCTGATTAATCTTTAACTTTGAAAAATCGAATTAGAAATTATTGTAAAAAATTTTCATGTCCATAACATGGTTTTAAAGGGATTAGAGAAAACTGAATGAGTGTTTATAATTCATGAAACGATTTAAAATGAGATCCCTTGGAGACCCCAAGTCGTCATTTATTACCTTTGGTGTCTAACTATGCTACAAACTAAAAGGCCTGATGAAAAAACAGCGTAATACAATTTTTTTTAGGGGTATTCTGATTCTGAAAGGTATTGTTTTGACGTGAAATTCTCTAAAAAGCTCTCGAGGGAGTATACTAAGGTTTTACCGTCGAAAATCGGTGGATCACATAATTATATAAGGCATTTGTATTCAAGAAAATACTAGTAAAGTTCAAGTCTATCATTAGCATATGGAATGCCCGGATGAATTTTATCCTTAGAAGTAAATATGATATTTAAGTGCCTAATTCAATTCAATTTCAATTCAATTCAATTTATATATTTCTCCTCAATTAATGCTTGGTTGCGTCTGCCGCCGACTTACCACGACCGATAATTATCGGATTTTATGGCTTAAATAGACTCAGGCTGATTTACGATAATATTTAGCCTGTAGAATCTGGCAGTAAAGGATAAGGTTACGCAAAGGAGCTCTAATTGATGATCGGACGCCTTTAGTGTACGATAAATCTGGATTAAATCTTTCCTTCTAAATTTGACCGGCTAAATGTTCACGAGGTTCGGTTTCAGCCTTGAATCTATTTGAGCCTTTAAGAAATTTTGTATCAGCTTTAGGGCAGAATCACATTGCTCACCGTCACCGTCAAAAGCCTAACCGTATTTCGTTAATTTACGCATTTTCTTTGTAATTCTCAATTACCGTGTTACCTTATCTCATACTTGGTGACACAACGAGGTGTCATGACCACTAGACGATCACGGCCATACTTGGTGACACTACTCTGAAAAAAATATCTTGTTAAACGCACAAATGGATTTTGTTGAAATTGTATCAAAAGGATGTTATTTACCAATTTGACAAAACTTTTTCTTTCATTTTATATAGAAAAATACCCTTTTGACAAACTTTTGACAAGATCCAGTTGGCCACCAATTTGACAAAACTATTCCATATTCTGTATGGAAGAATACCCTTTTTACAAAATTATCTTGTTAACTTGAGAAAACATTTTTTCAGAGCAGGTGAAAATAGTATAAGAAAATTGAATAAATAAAACGAAAATGCGATAAACGGTGAGCAAAAAAACTTTACGAAAAACTGTAGCAAAAAAAATCCTACAGTTTTTTTTTGCTCACCATTTATCGCATTTTGCGAGTTCCACCGAGTATGAGATAAGGTAATACGGTAATTGAAAATTTGCGTAAGAATTGCTATGAAAATGCTTAAATCAACGAAATACGGTGAGCATGTTACTGTCAATGTGATTCTGCCCTTAGTGATGATTTGTGAAAAATATGAGAGTGGAAGATACAAAGACTCTAGCAGCTTGGGTAGTGTTTGGGTGGGTAAAATAAACCAATAAAAATGAGAATTAGTAAATAGTGAATTTTTTTCGGAAAAGAAAAATTAAGAAGAATCATTTAAATTTTACACTAACCAAACTGATTCTTTTACTCACCAAAATTGATATTTTTAATGACCGTTTTGCATTATTTACTGACCAAATTTTTTTCACAATTTCGTCTAGCGTCAAATCGAATATCAATTCATGTTTTAGAAATTTTCAATTTTTATTCAATATTATTCAATATTTTATTCAATATTATTCAATTTTATTCAATATTATTTCACATTTCTTGTACCTTTCAGATAAAGAGAATTTCAAGAAATCGAGATTTCATTCCCTTTCTTCCTGAAATGTAATGTATATTACGAAAAAATAGGATAGACATTGCTTTGAAACATTATTACGCGAGTAAGATGGGGGCGTGGCTTATTTTTTGAGAACCTAAAAAATCTGAGTTTTTACCACAAATGGAATTATATGAGTGATACATTGTTGAAAATCCATACAGTATGCAACTTACTTTATATTGAAAGTTATAAAACATAATTTTAGTCAATTATTATTTTTCAAAAAGGCGTGGCCTAAATTTATTTACGGGTGGAGCTTACTTAGTATCTAAAGCATTGATTTTTATCCATAACATGGCATAAAAATGAAAATAGAATAATATTTTTGATCCCATAGTTAGTATATCCACATGATATAATTTTCCTTTCAATTATTTGGTTAATAATAAATCCCAAAACCACAATTTACAGTCCGAAAGTTCTTCATTAGTCACTGAAGGGTTAATGTGTGTCCATTTCCAAGAAGCGCATGTTGAAAAGTTCCCTGTTGAAAGGGATATTTTATTAATTTTCACATCATCAGTCTTCCTCTGTAAGCCTTTCAAATATTGTCAGAGGGCTTACCATGATCCCCAAAAGGGCATGTGGAATACAATATTGGATTTGAGCTAGGAAAATCCACAAAGGATCCACATAGGAAAGCCATTGAGAAATTTAATCCCATAATTTAAACTGTGTCAACTAGGTCTCCACATGTGCTATTATCGGTGAATGAATGGACAATACCTAAGAGAATATAACACCAAAATATCGAATTTGCATGTCGAACCTGAGACATTTCGCCTAATTGCATATTGCATAGCTCTATTCACATGTCCGACCAATTTAATCACACCAAAAGATGTCGATGCCGTTGAGGCAGGAAGTACTACAGAAGATTTAATATTAAAATTGGCTTTTTTTTATATCTTGGAGTTTCAAAAAAAAATAAATAAAGACAAACGCAATTTAGGTTAAAATGAGCGGAAAAAGTTGGTGAATTTGATGATGTGGGACACATTTGTGACTCAAATGGAGATTATCAATGCTTTGAATGTTCCTGGGATGAGGTTTTTCCGTCTTTCAGGATGGCTTTTCACCTCAGTGTTTTACGAGATGTCGCCTGAAAACGACATGAAGTTTGGAACTTTCCACGAACAATAGCAATAAGTTTAGGTTGAGTGACAAATTTATGGATTTCATGCTTTTGAGAAGGAATAAAAGTTACAAAAGCCATCTTTAACGAGCGAAATTTAAGTTAGCGTCCTGGGAAAAATCAATTGAAATTAGTTCGAAAAAAACTACTAAATATAGTTTACGTCGTTCTCAGAAAATTGATATCCTGTAAATTGAATAAAACTACCAAATAATATTCTAAATTGAGTTTAAAAAGTTGGAATGAGAATTTTTGATTTAAAATACTTGTAAAAAACTATAAAGCTGAATTTAGATTTAGTCTGACTGTTACCAATATTCAAAGATGAACAATTAAGTTTTAAGAAGAAAATCAAATTAGTCGTAATTGTCTTTTAGCTGATCTCACTTGAATTTCTACTTACTAAATTTAGTCACGTGTATTTCGCATTTTCATTTTTGAAATTTTTACTCACAAAGACTCACAATTATTTCGAATTTTAATTATTATGGCTCGGGAACACCTTTTAGATCAAGAAAATTTCATGAAGTCGAATTTCGGATCCCTTTCTTTTTCACATGCTTTGCATATGTCTATCTCATTCTCTCGCACTCTTCTTCTTCTCTTGAACATCACTCCAAATTCAATTTAGCTCAATCGAATTTGGTATGCGAAGGAATGAGATAGTCATATGTAAAACATGTGAGAAAGAAAGGGTTTAGAATTTCGAGTTCATTAAATTTTCCTGATCTAAAAGGTGTTCCGGAGCAATTACCAAGAGTTTTACTTGTCAAAGTTGAAATTTTACTGACATAATTTTTCAAATTCCTGATTATTTTGGTTAGCACTATTTGGAATTTTTATCTTTGCTAATCAAAATTGAAATGTTGCTTGTCAAATTTTAAAAATTACTGTACATTTTAATGAGCAATATTTAGTTTTTTTTCTGATCAAAATTGAATTCCTACTGACAAAATTTATTAAATTTTGACCACATTAATCCCAATATTTCGAATCATGGTTTCCGCACACCATTTAGATCAGAAAAATTTCATAAGTACTATATATTGACATCCATTTCTCCCTCAAAAGTTCTTCATTTATCTATCCTACTCCTTCGCGTTCTTCTTCTTGTTTCGAACGTCACAGAAAATGAAATTTAGATCAGTTAAATTTGAGTCGAAAAGAGAAAGATAGACATACATATGCAAAGATGTTCCAGAAAGAGAAGGATGTGAATTTTGATTCCATGAAATTTTCCTAATCCAAAATGTGTACAGCAACTATTACACTTACTCATCAAATTTGAATTGAAATTTTATAGCGCCCGCACAGCTTTTCAATTGAATGAAATTCAATCAATTGAAATTTTACCTCTTACTCTTTTAAACTGAAACAACATATATTTGTCTCTTTCTATTAAATGGAAATTGAAATTGAAATTTGAATTTCAAAATTCCATTTGACAGAAAGAAATAGCTATATATTTGATTTCAGTTTGAAAGAGTAAGAGGTAAATTTTCAATCGATTGAATTTCACTCAATTAAAAAGGTGTGCCAGCGCCATTAGTAACCAAATTAAAAAAAAAATACTGACAATTTTAATCAGAACCATTTTGCATTTTTCTCTTTATGTCCAGCGCACAATGACTTTTGTTTGTAAACATGTTTTTAAAATTGTCCATAAGAGTGAGCGAGATGACTAGATCTATGTTTCATTCATTCTCACTGAAAAGTCAAAAACAAGTTTACTAAACAAAAGTTATTGTGTGTTAGGCATTACTCATTCAATTTGAAACTATCTTGAACAAATTTAATAAAATATTGTAAATTTTAGCCATACTTACACTTAGAAAAAAGGGGGTGCGATTAACTTTTTTTCCTTAGAACTTTAACACATTTTAGGTGTAAAAATATATCAACATATTTTAATGTTAATTTTACACCTTTTTAAGGGTAAAATTAACATGAAAAAGAGTAATTTTGACCCATAATACACCTGAAAAGGATAATATTTACACAGATTTTGTATCAATACTGGAGGGTAAAATTAACATTTCCGGAATTCCGGAATGTTATTTTAACTTTTTCGGATTTCTCTAAGTGTAACTGTTTTGGATTTTATTTTTTGATAATCGAATTTGACTTTCTACTGACAAAACATTAAGAATTAACTGACAATTTAGTGATAACTAATTAAAATTTCACTTATCAAATATAACATTTCTTTGATCTAATTTAATTGAACAATGAGCCTTTACTCAAATATATCAACTTATTTTTGCAAATTAAATTTGACCTTTTGCTGAATAAATTTAATACAATCCAAAGCATTTCGTTCCAGAAATAAATATCTAAATCAGGCTGTCATCCCCGATTGTTTTCAAAGTTTCCATTAAATCCTTTTGAATACTTAAAGCTTTTCTTTTTCTAGGAAAACTGAACGATATTTATGGTAGAGAATATATCCCATTTTCCCCCCTTTTTTCCTTTTAAAATATTTCCACCCGTCCCTGATAATAAAATTCGACATTTTATGCACAAGTTGAAATTTCTCCAGACCGGAAACAGCACAGCAAACAATTCAATTTAAATATATAGGACGGTAGAGAGGAAGGAAAGTATCCTTAAGATTTGCTCCACTTGCTGCGTCCCAAGTCGCTGACTTTGAATTTCAACAATGCCCCAAAAAGAGAAAATCTCCTTCCTAGAAGGAACATTTGAATTTGCTCCAAATCTCCATGGGAATTTGGGAGACTGGAGGGAGATACTAAAGAATAAAATAAATGCAAAATTATACCATTTCCCAACTTGTCTCCGAATTAATGCATTTAGTGGGAATTGCGTCAGTTCCAGAGAAATTTCTATTTATTTAAATTCTCGGATGCAAGAGATTTTCAATGAAGGTCCAAAGCCACTCCAAAGTGAATATCACAAATAATAAATTCCATGGTGTTTGAGTGCGTGAAGGAGATTAGTAATTAAGGGGCACACCTTGTAGTGTTCCAATTGTAAATGTGTGCCCACTAAAAATCAATAACAATCATAATAATACCTTTTGGAGCACAATTTAAATTCATTTGGATTTTTTATCCACCTCACTCCTTTCCCTTTTCCTCAATTTTCTCATCTCGCCATTTTCGTCAAATAAACACAATCATATTAAATATTTTATCGTACAGAGACACAAAATGAAAATTGGTGTACAATTTATATGTCCTCAACAATGGCACTACAGGTATTTTTGAATAAGTGAGAAAAAAGGAGTGGTGACTAACACAGTTGTACAACAAGCAACAGAGTTGAGAAATGCAGGAAGATTGGAAAGATAGATAGGGATTCGAAGGATTTAATTCGACTTGGAACGGATGATGGTGCTATTCTTATTAAAAATGAACATTTCTCTCGTACTTATTCTCAAGCGTTTCTACGTAATCGACTTTTCTTTGTGTTGGTTCCTGTCACGACTGTTTGCTGTTTTAAAACACGGGTAGAACTGGAATAAACAGTCGAGATAGGAACCGATACAAAGAAAAGTCGATAATGCAGAAGCCCTTACGAACAGTCAATTACTAAAAAAAAAAATGTTCAAGAGAAAGATTTCCCCTTTTCAAGTGTATTACCGTGGTATCACACTAGAGAATTTCACATGAAAATTTTCATGTGATTCACATCAATTGTTGCTGATATATGCCCAATTGTGCAATTTTCTTCAAGAACTTTTAGAAATCGATTCATTTAGTGATAAAAAAGTAGACTCGAGTCACAAAAAATGGTTTAAATAGATTAAAATAGCATAAATACGATTGATAACTAATGAGCAAATAATGAGCAAAATTTGCTCATTACATTTGCATCTGGTACTACTTTATTGCAGTCATTCGGGTAGTTTCTGCACCACAACTCTCCCACCAGTTTATTAGTGATGAAATTGTGATTAAAAGTAGTGCCAATTTATCGTAAACGAGATGGAGAAGAAAGGGCAAAAGGCATTGAAAAAGATCGATGAAGAGGATAAGTAAGAAAAAAGCTAAACAAAAATATGTTCGATCTACATTTTATATTCGTTCATAAACTTCTAGGATTTCGTGATCAAATGAGATGGTGGCGGAATTGATTGAGGCTGTACATCAAGAATGCGTCATTTGTTACTACAAATGTCAAGAATACAAAAATAGAGGCAGCCGATCTGATGGTTTTCAGTCCGTTTGCGACAAATTGAGTCACAAATCGACTTCTTTTGTAGATAAGGCCATACGATTTGAAGAAGCTCTTCAAATTCCTCCGAAGTCATCCGGAGAAAATCATTGTGTCCAAAAAAATCTCCACTTGCGATGTTGTCATAAAGATTTTCAACGAAACTATGTGAAGGTCGCGTTAAAAGCTAATCTCTCGCCCACACCCTCCTTCTTTTCGCTTGGCGGGTCCTTTTGCACAACACAAAAGCAGTGTACAGGATGAGAACTTCCTCTTCTTCACTAAAATCACACATTTTTACTCAAACGACTGAAATGCTTCAAAAACAAAATCACTCATCTGACAACCCATATGTCATCGTGACATTGAGCAATTCTAGCAATGTGTCCTGGCTAAATCAGCGATTTCGAGTGGTTCTAGAAGTTTTAATTAGCAACTTTTCAATGAGAAAATTTTCTAGTGTGATAACACCGTTAGGTATAAAATATTTTATATCGAATGATGTAGTTTAAAAAAGGATCTTGTCTACGCTTGAATAGGCTTTTTGTTCTTCAACTCGATTTGTATTCATATTTTGCGCACAATGATAAATTGATGTATTTGTCTTAAGGAAACGTTTTCGTATGCAATAAGTCATTGTAATAAGTAAACTAATTTAAGATTAACTAATTTCAATGAAATCTTATGCCTTCTGGATTATCCAGGACACCCAAGGTTGGATAACCCAAGAAGTCACAAAATTTGATAGAAATTTTAATCTCAATTTAATTTACTTATTGCATTGACTTATTGTACACAGAATTTTTTAAGAAACGTTTCTTTTAAAAAAGCGATATTAATTGCAAAATCGTGTATGTAACTTGAAGTTGTCAGAAAATAATGAATAATTAAAAAATATGGGAAGTAGGGGTAGGTAGGGTTACTTTGAGCTGTGGGGTTACATTTTTATAGGACTTTTGCACATATTTCTAAAGGAAACTGTGCTTTACTTTGATCTAATTCGGATAGACAAAACAATTTTGGATCTTAATAAAATATTTGTGCGGGGCAATCTTCTTTAAAAAAAAAAATTTGTGAAAACCTACTTCATTTAGAAATAGGCAAAAAATCATATAACAATGCAGCCCCACCCCAACTAATCTTTCCTTTTAATTAAGGAATGGATAATTTTATTTCTAGTTTTCTCCGTTCGTAACGTCCAGAAGAATGAGGAAGGCCTATTCAAGCCGAGATACAATCAACTTCAGACTTCGAGGTAAGTCTTATTAGTTTTGATCATTATTAAAATCGAAATGGTAAAATGTGGAAAGATAATTTAAAGCTACGAGTACAAATATAATTTAGAAGGCTACTGATTAATTTTATCAGTAAAAATGCATTTTTAGAAAAATGCATCAGCTTTTTCCAAAGCTTTCGGCTCAGTCTAATCCTTCATCAGTGGTCAAGTCTTTAAGTTCTTCTCTGAGTTTCATTCAACTTGGTCAGACTTATTTGGACTAGAGAATGGTGAACTTCCTTGCTAATTTAACAATTTTTACTAATCTAGGCAATAACAAATTTTATACTAAATTTATTTATTACATATTTATTTAAATTTGTTTTTGCCTAGAGTAGTGAAAACTGTTAAATTAGTAAGGAAGTGTCACCATTCTCTACATATGCCCAGTACAAATATGTCTGACCAAGTTGAACGAAACTCAGAGAAGAACTTAAAGACTTGATCACTGAGACTGAGCCGAAAGCTTTGGAAAAAGTTGATGCATTTTCCCTGAGTGATTTTCCACTTCCAGCGATTTCCGGACCCGCATTGATAAAATTAGTTTCAAGTCAGTTTTTCTTTAAAATGAGTTACTGATTAAATTTTAATTTATCGTCTAATAGCTGCTGAATGGCTGTGACGAAGGGGCAGAATAATGAAAAAAAAAACGTTATATTACTTGCATTCTATGTGATACAAATTTTGAAGAAATTGCCAATAGATATACCCAGTCGAACAAGTATTTCGTAGACCCTAACAACCCTAACTCTATATAAGTGTAACTTGTTACGAAAGGTTGTGTGCGATTTAAAGACCTTTCATTTGCGCCCCAGGTGATTAAAATCGGTTATGTAGAAAGAAAAATATGCTCATTCAAATTCCAAAAATTAGGAAAATGTTTTTGCCTATATCACAGGCGCAAAGGCAATATTTCAAATGCTAATTGGTTTATCTACCCAATTTGCAACTCTAATCCTCACGTCAATCCTCTCTGAGGCAAATTTTATGAACTGCGTGACTTTGAACTGAATTGAAAATCAAGTTGTGCAACAAAACATGTTTTCAGCTCGGTATTACAACTAATTTAGCATCCCTGTAGAATTCCTTTGGCACAGTCTAGGGATGGTCTCAAACAGGGGTCAGTAGTGTTGGAGCAAGAGTACAATGTAAATTAGATAATGTCCTCTCTTCGTATGACAATGCCATTAAGTGTGAGGAGCAGGAACGGTAAAATGGAGAGACATTGGCCTGAGGGTTTGTCTTTATTTATTATGGCTATTGTCACCAAGAGAATGAAATTAGTGGAGTTCTTGCCTTTGTGGCATGCCGATGGAATTGGAGTGCAGGCATTCGTTTGTCAAGTTGTCAGCCTCTAACGAACCAATATCGCCCACAAATTCAGCCACTCACACAAATTTTCCAATGTGACGGTCACTGCCTCGGATTGAGGTGAGAAGTTCAAAAACAGAGCAGAAGAAGACACATAACCGTCTACAATATATTCCAGGAAGTCGCCAATAGCCATTAGAAATGTTCCAAAATGGGAGCAAGGAAGTGTTACAAGTAATTTATGTAACCACCATCTAAATTATTGTATCGAGAAACTTCTCTAAATTTTCCTAAATAATTGTCATTCGATTTTATTGGTATAGAAACTTCGTCAAAGTTTATCGGTGATGCTGCAAAATATCCGCATAAAAGTCATTTGATTCTATTTGCCAGGAAGAATTGGAGAACGCAAATATTGAAAAATCAATAATAAAACGACTATAAAACTTTTCTGAATTTTTCACGATTCCAGCAATTTTTGCTTTTGAAAACTTTTGCAGATATTTTCATGAGTTTAAACGAGATTAACGTGGTTTACATTTCCTCCAGAAGAATTTTCATCAACCTGGCAAAATTGTATAAATACAAGAATACAACCATTTATATAACAAAGTTCTTGGGCAAAGAATTTGAGAAGTTGTGAGAAGGAATAGGAGGGTTGGTAAGAGATCCATTGACACACCCAAGAATTGACAATTGAAGTGAGAATTTTCCACTTTGATACTCAGGGATTGACTTGTAGCATAATTTGAAATTTTCACTGAAAAGACCGTAATGAGCCCAAACAGAAGTAGATTTTGATTCTCCATTAGTATCTGGGATAAAAGGTAAATGGAACTCTATTTGCACAAAAAGTCGTTGAAGTTCGAAGAATTCAAATTCAATTTCGAATTTTCGTACTAAATTTTCGAACAAGGTAGGGAAAATTTAGCAAATATCACACTAAAAAGCTGGCAAAAGGGTTACTCAGTGATTATGAAGTGATTAAATAATGGGACAAGAACAATAAGAGTCGTTGTTCTGTTTTTTCCTTACAACAATGTGAAAACCGTCACAATTTGAAACTTGAGCACTTTGAAATTCGAACGGGATGAAACTTCCGCCGCCTTGTGAAAGTATTAAGAAGTAAGAAAATCCCGTTTTTGTATCTTGAAAATAGATTTTCGGATTTTTCAAGATCTACTTCTGTACGGAAAGACTTCAGTTTGACGTACACTTTTCGGCTGGAAGAAAAGCAGAAATTTTAGTGTGAAAAATAAACTACGAATCTTGTTTTCGATTAATGGTCCGAAAATATTTACCTGAGTATAAAAACCTCATATTCACAAAATACTGCTTGAAATTAGAAAAGTTTTCGAAATTATATTCGAAGATGCGTGACAGTTCGAAACGTAAGTTCACAAATATGCCAGTAAAACTCTATTGATAGTCTTCGAATTTGAGATATTTTTGGCAATAGACTGACTATACAGCTTAACATTTTACTAGTCTTTCTACATTTGCTATATCTCCATTAGTTCTATTGTGAACTTTCGAGTAACAAAAATTTTAAACTTGAAACTGAATCATTTAAAATTTTATAAGAATAAATTTCGAACTGAGCAGGTGAGATATAATCGAAAGGGAATTCGCATAAAGAATATCTTAAATACATCACGAACTTTTTTTAAAGCATTATTTGAATAACTTGACATAAAGCTTAAAACGAAATTTAATTGGCAACCTTCGATATTCGAAAGTTTTAATCTACAAAGCTTGTAAATGTTAAAGAAAATTAAGAATATTTACTAACTATTGTTTTCCTTTCAATGAAAAATATGGAAACTTTTAGAACAATTCAATTCTAGCAAACATCAACAGGGATTACTCCCATTTTCAACAATCTATAAAATTCGAAATTCGAACATGAAATAGAATGAGCTTCCTTACGAAATCACAATAATTCAACATGTCTTCTATATAGTTTCAATATTAATCTCTTTTTCGCTTGAAAAACTATAGTTATATGTTGTCAATATTGCTTCCGAACTTTTCGAAAATATCACATATTCGAATAAATATTACTACATTTAAATATAGCAAGCATATGAATTGTTTTGTAACTTCTAATGTTCTTGTAGATCTTCGATTGAATTTGTTTAATGATTTATTTGTCAATTCCTGAAAAATGCAAGAATTTGCAATTAGAAAACACATTCGAAAAACCTTTTCGAATTAATTTCGAAGAAATAAATTTCAAAATTATACTGCAACAACAGATGTTCATGTAATACTAATTTTAAAGTTACTTTAACTATTTTCTCAAAGATGGATTTTCCTTTTCAAATAAGGAAGCAGAACGTATTCTTAATTTATTATTCAATTATACCATTTAAATTTTCGGACTTAACTCTTTTTTCGAGCGAGCCAATTTTTACGATTTTTTTATCAAAAACATCGTATATCAGGAATAAATATAGCTTCTGAATAAAGTATCCTAGATATGGATATTTGTTTTGTAGTTTGTAATCATCCAAAAGAACCAGATTTTTAACGATTCTAAATAGTTCAAAAATTGTTTTTCCAGTGTATCAATTTTTCCGAAAAAGTCAAGGAATTTTGTTATTTAGGTTCCTATTAATTTTTTCAAAGTAGAAGAATAACAAACTGTGAAATCCTCCTATTTTTCAGGAAAATTTCTCAATTTTAAATGTTTATCAACTGTCCGAAGATTATTTAGAAAAAGAAACCGTTGAATGATCGAAAATTTGAATAAAACAGATTTATTTTGAAATCAGTATGAAGTTGGAATAAGTATTTCGGGGTTTATTATGAATATAAAGCTGGAAATTAAAATAAAAACCACCCTAATTTTCGATTATTCTGGAATGTCGAAAAACTCTTCCACTTCGAATGATGCCTCCTGATTGGAAATATCAGAAAGCTCTCTTAGGAAAGCATGGGATGTTTGGTTTATCTTATCGATTTCCATCCGAATAGACATATACCTTTTTCTTTTGGAAATGAATGCTGTAATAAAAACATTGTGAAGAAATATATCTCATTCTCTATATGGATTTCCGCTCAATCTTGGAAAAGCTCGACGATAGGCATTGTCATAATAAGACAGACAAGCAACAAATTGATAAGAAAATGTTAGCAATAAGACGAATTTCCACCATTCGACTACATTTATCCCCTTCTTACGTATCTCCTGGAGTAATCCCTTGGAGAAATCATCTCAATAACTATTCAGAAATAGAATACAAATCCCCCCAAAATATAGCTCCATGAATCTGGATTATTTGCAAATGCGTCTGAATCCCCAATTTGAGGCTCTCTCTGGTATCCTTTTGGTGTGGGAAATAACAAAAGCATTTTCATTTCATATCCACAAATTTATTTTACTTTTGAAAACTCTCTCTCTACTTCCCACACAGTTCTAAATGAGCTTTTTCAGCAATTACTCCCACCAGTTTTGAGATATCTTTTCAATTATTAATCTTATTGAATGATAATAAGGGCGTTTTTGAGCTCAGTGGGAATAAGGGTATCAAAACGGATTTATTGATAGCCTTTGTTGCAAGATGTCATAAACATTTTTGGTCTATCGGAAATCTCTATTAAAATATCCAATTGAAAACCATTCAGGAAATATTCGAGGATAGGTGGAAAATGCCAATTTCAAATGATGCTCTTAATTGTGAATAATTGAATATTGGTTGGGGGGGGGGGGTTATTGAGTAAATTGAGAGGCTACCCATTTCAATGCTCATCGTAAAATTTACCCTGATCCTCTCACTTTTCCAATTCATTGCTCCCATTTCTTGTGTCGAACAGGATATTCTCATTTTAATTCATTGTTATAGACGGAATTGGATAAAAGTCCATTCAGTGTGCTAATATGAGGTGAAAATCAATAAAAAGTTGAAGTGGAGGTAGAAAGATTAAACAAATAAAGTAGACCGGACCCTCATGTATTTATAAAATTAATTACGTGTTATTTAAAATAAATTTAAAAAATGAAAAATAAATATTTGAAAACATAAAGTAGGATCAATGGCTTGAGCCAGAGTTTTATTGATATGAATATTTTATTGTATTATTTATTTGTTTAAATAAGTTAAATCAATAAAAGTTTTAAAAGTGGATAGAGAGTTTCTGAACTTGACGAAGCATAATTTTATTTCAGAAAAAAATAGAATATTGACATTTAGAGTTTAGGAATCGAAATTACGAATTACGAGTTTTTGTTCAAAATATTTAATTTTGAAAAATTTAAATGTGTACAGACTTGCTGAACTTGATTTATGCTTAATTCTATTAAAAAATATATTTAAAAAACATAAAAAAAAACACTTGTAAATTAAGAAATCAATTTCAAAATTCTGGTTTTCGAGGTTAGGCTCAAAATATTCAAATTTAAGAAAGTTCAACTGTGCGCAGACTTATTCACGAAATCTAATTAAAAAATTAATAAGTAAAACTTTTGGGAGTTAAGAAACCAATTTCAGAATTCTGGTTTTTGAGGTTCTGTTCAAAATACTAAAATCTAAGAAGTTTACAAATGTACAGATACGTTGAACTTGACTAGGCTTAATTCTAATAAAAAAAAACTAATAGAAAATATCATTGGGGACTTAAAAAAACAATTCTCAATTTAAGTTTATGAGGTTATGTTCAAGGGTATTTCAGAGTATTTAAGAGTTCTCAAAATTTTACCTAGAATAACTTAGCTGGACTAGGGGAAGTGCTCATAATTTTGGACAGTCTGCATATAAGCATAGAAGTTCCAAGTTTGAAGTGCGATATTTTCAATACTAATTGACTTTTTTTGTTACTCTCTTTTCAGAAGGATCGTTTAGAAACTTGGCAAGCTATTTATCATCTCATTTGTACTAAAATTAGTTTTAATACGTTTAAAAATGAATTGATATGTAGAGGTGAATTTGACTCTTATTTTGGACAACTTGGTTATTAATTTTTACAACTTGTCTGTAAATTTGGACAGATAATCCGCCTCAACAGGATGCCCATTGTTCTTCATTTTATGAACCAATCTTACCAAGTCCTCTTCCTGTTCATGTAAGGGAAACGTAGAATGTCACAGAAGCCCGGAAACTTTCCATATCATTCATTAAAGTGAGTTGACTTCGATACTCCAAGTACGTGCAGATTCGCTCATTCCCTGACCTTTCCGGGAGCCTTTCAAGGCATTTCTCGCTACATCTCTTTCGTAGAGTTGATGCTCCTTTGTTTCTACAGGCATTTGTCCAACCTAGTCATCACAAAAGCTAAAACTTCACGAAATTTCGTGAGAAAAAGACCTGTCCAAAATAAGAATCATCACCTCACTGGTGAATGTCTTAAAAAAATTCCCATTTTTCACACGAAAAATATAATTCACAAGGCAAATCTCACTTCAGGTCAAATGTACAAATCATCAGTAACGTGAATCAACACAATATTCAATGAATATTCAATAATATCACTCAAAAACAGCGAACAAACTTTGTTAGTACTTCACCAAAACTAAATAAGACTGAAGTAAGCCACGAAGTTCTGTCATATTTCTCGTAAGCAATTGCTCACACTGAATTTTCAACAAAGCAATTTCAACTCAAATCATATTCAAAATTTAACGTATTTAGTGTCAAAATCTTCCAAAAAGAACAAATATTTAGATAGAAATCATTTTTCATCAAATATTGGAATAAAAATCCATCATTTTAATCAATTTATATTTAGTGTCCAATTTTACCCTCAAAGTGTCCAAATTTAGAAACTGTCCAAAATTATGAGCACTTACCCTAAATCTTATTATACTAAAGAAAATTATTTTTAAAAAATCTAACAGGACTAAGAAAACTATTCTTAAAATTATTATTTGATGTTATATTCAAAATGTTTGATTTCAGCACTGTCTAGCGATATGCTAAATAAATTTAAATTACTTTTAATTAGTATTTCTTTTAAACAAAGAACCACAAAAAAATATTATTAATAAAGAAATGTTTAAAATACTTCTGGTGATAAATTCTTAAGCGGTTTTATCGAATTCTAGTTGAAATGCCCCTGAAGTAGTTCGTTCAATGTGGAAATCCTTATAAATACGGTCCTCTTGCGTAACCGACAGAAAAATTCCATTTGGGAAAAGTTGAGAGGAAACCGAAAGGAAATGAGTTTCCCGTACAGTCCATTGTGAGAAACAATAAAACAGTAATGAGGATGAAAAATTTATGGGGAAAACTTTGAAAATGTCCATCCTGCGTGGATTTTCAGTTGGAAAATTTCTCTTTTTTGCGAATGAGGGCATAAACCCTTGGTCAACTGGTGGCCAATTCAATGATATTTTCACCTTAATTGAGCGCGCAAAGGGTTCGGCGTCCTTTTCCAGACACAACAAAAGTGTAGAATCCTTTGCGTGCTTGGAGTAGTCTCTTGTGGACTGAAGAATCCAAAATTTACATTTCTCATTGAATAGTCAAATAACCATCGTCAGCACATTGTATATTGTGAAATATTTTTGGGGTGTGCCTATTTCTTCTTCGTTTGGTTCTCTGCACCCTCGACCTCATCTTCTGGCCAGCAGAGTGGAGCAATGAAAAAAAAACCGTGGTTCGAACAAACAAATTTTCAACTTCCGGACCAGGTGGATATCGACTGTATAGTTGGGGTGTGTGTGTGTTCTAAACCTGGGAATAACCATCATCAACTTTTCCCTCTGACACTTTCCCACCGAGAAAGACTCACTGTAGAACTCCCAACTTGGTCATGTTGAATAGAAAGTTTTGCAAAGTCCTCTGCAAACAACATTTTCAATGATATGAAATTTGAGGGAGGAGATACCAGACTCCCAAATTTACCGCCCATGACTCAGGCAGCCCCAGAGAGAGGACAAAATTTATTAAAATCACACATACAATGTTGGAACTTGGCACATATTCTTCCTCAGTCCTCCCTCATCTTTCGTTTCTCAGGCGAAAGTGATTTCGGAGTTCGATACAACGGAGAAGAAAAGTCATGGGCAAAAGGTCAAAAACATTTTTCGGGGAGAATGACAAAGCCCCAAGAAGCAAAAAAGCTGACTTGAAATTGAAATGTTAATGGAAAATTATGAGATGCAAGCTAAAAGGTCTTGTTGCAAGTGAAATAAATTTTCTTCAAGCAGTGTCTTAAAATTCCAAGTTTATGATATGTTTAAGATATTCATATACGAAGAGATAAGGGTGGCAAATTTATCACAAACTTCACAGAATGCTCAAAATCCTTACTTCACAATCGCACTTATGACTAGAATTTTAATTAAAAATGATTTAGCATACTTCAAAATTGTGCAGCATTCGAAGACCTATCAAATGAATTCAAACTCGTCCCATTCGATTGAGAAATTTTTTAAAAGGCATTTTAACACTTAAAATTGAAAAAAAAAAGATCGTTATAGGTTACGACCTAACAAATCCTCAGGAAACGTATTGCCATATTTAAAATTTTAAAGTAATTTGAACATCTTTATTATCCAGGACCCTCGAAAAAGGTTGTGGCGTTCCTAAATAGTAACGACATTAGAATATAACTTATATTGATAGACTTGATAGATTTTTATTAAGGACATTTGTTTAAATGTTAAGTGTTTTAGTTGTAATAGGATCTTGGTTACAATAAGCCGATAGGCTTCAGGCCAATATCAAGGGTAAGGGGGGGATCAAAAAAATCTTTATCATAATTTAAAATTTTCACAAATTATAAATTCTTTCCAGGAATTCAAAAATTCTGATATGCTGTGAATCCCCCCAGATTCCAAAAATCACAAAAATTTTGGATTTCCGAGAATCCCAGGATTTTGAAAAACTTTTAAAAGATTACTTCTTTGATTTACTTGTGCTTTTGCCATCGTCAATATTCTATCACAGATTCTAAAGAGCCTGGGATACCGAAAATCCGAGAACCTCAAGAATTCCTGACGGGATCCCGGAATATAAGGATTGTAGTACTTCGGAAATCTGGGGTTCGAAACCCTATTTTATATAATGCTTTGATCCTGGGTTTGATCCCAATCCTAAAGCAATCAAAATCCAGGAATTTCCAGGACGATTATAAATTTCAAAATTTGAAAAATAAATCGAGAATTTGCGAATTATAAACTTTTTTTTAACCCCGAATATCCCTGAACGCTAAGAATTCCTTAATATTGCAAATTCCAGGATCCCGAATATCCGGGAATTCTAAAAATTCCTGAATCCAAAAAACCTCAGAATACCGAAAATCTCAAAACTTCGGAAAGTCCGCGCAAGATCCCTGAATTTACAGCCTTATTTTTTTAATGCTTTAATCCTGGTATTGATACCGATCCTAAAACAATCGAAATCCAGGAATTTGCTAGAAAGATAAGAAATAATTTCGTTAATTCTATCTTCTTCTATTTCATTATACTTCTCATCTTAGAATTTTCAGACACTGAAAAATGAATCAAGATTTTCAGAAATTATTAATGTTTTCCAGGACATCGAATATCCTTGAACGTTGATAATCCCGGATTCCCGAAAATTCCGAGAACCTGAAAGTCCGGAAATTCCAAGTATCACACAGTCCTGAAAGTCCCGGAATACGTAAAATCTCGGGAATGGATTCCGAGATTCCAGGATTTTAATACTTCGGAATTCCGGTGTTCGGAACACTATTTTATTTACAGCAATTCCAGGTTTGATTCCGATGATGAAATTCATCGAAATTCAGAAATTTTAGAATCGTACACTAGGAGTTCTAACCGTACTTCCTGAACTTATTACATTCATTGTCTCTTTAGTCCAAAAGCAGTTTGCTTATGAGAATCACGAGTACCTGTAAGGAACTTATGATAAAGTCACATAAGCGTTCACATAAGCATTTGTGCATTACACCCCCTGTGTTCCGAAAAAAGTCGTAATTTTTCTCATATTAAATGTACAAGAAAACGTATGACTTTTTTGAACTGAGAGAGTATATATTTTGTTTTTTCTTTAGAATTCTGCAAGAATATTTTAAGAGAATGTATGATAGTAAAACATTTTGTTCTAGAACCTTTGGTTTTCATTATGGAAAAGTGATATAAGTTGGACATAGTGTTACAAGTTGGACAATTCGCCGGTACAAGTTGGGCATGGTTTTTTTCTTGATAAATACAGTACAAAATTTATTTTTTAGTACGAGAAACCAAATGATAATACTAAAGCAATAAAAATATACAAATAAAAATGAAGTACTAAATTTATAAAGAAAAAAACCCTGTCCAATGTCCAACTTGTACCACTTTACCCTATCAGAATTCCTTGTAGAACTATCTCAGTTTTACAAGAAACCAAGAAGAATTAAATGTTTCTTGGGGGAGATCTTCATACTCCCACATACACTATCCCCAAAGTTTCACCGTTCCGATAACTTATGGAAATTTGCAATTATACATTCCTCAAGGCACATGACCATCGACTCCCTGACACTATGACCTTCTTGAAAATTCAAATTTCTCTCGGAGAAAATAACCATCGCATCGATTTCCAAGCGCTACATTGAAAATGATCCAATAGGGATTGACTTGAATATAAATTATGGTGGTCCTTAATACAAAAATCAATGGGAATATGTGCTGAAATATTACGCGTCAAACTACAATACCCAATATAGGTGAAGTCTCTGGGAAATATTTGATGGGAAAATTCCACTTTTAATCACTAATTCTTTAAGTTTTGTGACCAAATATTGTCACATCACAAAAGCTGTGTATTTAATATGTCTCTCGTTTGGATTAAATTACATTTTTTAACAGCTGTACTAAAATACATCAAACCGAAAGATGGGCTTAATGCTCATGGAGAAGTGTTGAGAAAAATGTCGTAAGTTTCATAAACGTTGATGGCAATATTCTCTCTGCAGAATCCTTTGCAGGGGTAGAGCTTTTTTGGCCAATTTCCAAAACAGGGAGCTTCGTGCCACCCCATTCCATTCTTAACTTATCAAGCAAACACTCGAAAGACGAGCGATAACATCTTGATGATTATTGTAGTTGTGTTGGTGGCATATCGTAAAGACGATAATCAAATTTTCATTAGTAAGATGAAAAATAAAATTAGGCTTTTAGTTACAATGCTTCAGATTTTATTTGAGACGCCCGTTAGTGTTGGTTCAATAAACCTATAACCTTTACGACAATCCTAAGATTGAACTTCCAAGATTGAATTGACAATAAGTACTCTCCGTTCGAACGTTCATACCTTCGAATAATGTGAATTTTCTTTTAGTTTTCCTAAGAGACTTACGCATTTCTATTAAATATTATTTGGCTTATCATAAATTGTTGATAATTTCATGATAATTTAGTATAAATCTCTTACGAAAAACAAAAGAAAATCATATTATTCGAAGGCATGAACGTTCGAAGGGAGAGCACTTTCTCCTACCATATTTTAGTAGGGAAAGGCTAGGCTAGGTTTTGCAGACACTCTGGTTTCGTACACTTGATAATTTTCTCTTATTCCTTTAATGAATCAGTTTAAACCGTACTTTATTATCAAACTCAGAAAACTCGCTTAAGTTTGCCTAGGAATTTCTCTTACGAGAAAGCCTAGGTCCTCTATAAGATTTTTTAATATTCTTACTGTTCAAACTCAAAGATAAAGCAGTATATACAATCCGGTTTTTTTTAAACCTCTCACTGTTCTGTAGCGGAGTTAAACGGTTATAGATATCACCTACCGATGTCCTGTGACCCGCTCGCTAAGTTGGTAACCTCCTCCAACCTGTCCAAAACCATTTTTTGTTTTTCTGAAAATTAGTCCGAACTTTTTCAATTATTTTCGGATGTATTTTCGAAGTCGCTAAGGCAAACATCTCGTTCATACATACCTATGACCGGGAATTTCGCCATTTTGAATTTTTGAAGGAGAAAGTTCAACCCCTAAAGAAGATTAATTTTTCAACCGATTTGCTAAAATTCGGGTTTTTGGAAAAGTTTTTAAATGCCTTACCCGGCTGCATCGGTCTTAACCAGTAATGAATCGGTCAAGTAGGATGAAATGGGGCACCTTTGAATAGGGCGGTGGCAGCCAAAATCCCGAAAGCCAAAATCCCGAAAAGGCCAAAATCCCGAAAGTCAAAATCCCGAATGTTCAAAATCCTGAAAGGGATTAAATTATATGGAGGAAAACGTTTAGAATAATTTCCCAAGACACAGAAGATTTCCCTTTGCCTCCAGCAAGCGCGGATGCAATCGCAGATGTAGCTATGACTTTTAAGAATTCGGGATTTTGGCTTTCGGAATTTTGGCGTTCGGGATTTTGGCTTCCGGGATTTTGGCTTTCGGGATTTTGGCGTTCGGGATTTTGGCTGCCGGGATTTTGGCTTTCGGGATTTTGACCGGGATCCGAATAGGGATTCCTTTGAAATTGGTATTTTCAAAGTCTACTACTAATTCGATTTAAAGGTACTTCAATTCAAAAGTGCCCTACTTCCGCCTAACCATAATTATTGATTTATGTAAGATCCTGCGAAGAGATAGTTCACTGAGACATCTATTTCATAAGTTCGAGCATTTCGCAAAGCTGGGACGCTTAGACATCTCTTTTTTCTATGTTCGATGAAATTAAAGCGTCTTTTTAAAATCAATAAGTAGAATATTGCCTACATCCTTTAAAATGTCGTCAGATCAAATTAATAGTTCTAGAAAATGTTTTAGTGAAACTGAGCTTTTGTGATTAAACAGACCGTAAAGCCCGATCAAGCATCATCTTACAACGCTCTTGACTTGAAGGAGAGTTCTCAATGATCCATAATATAGGGCTGTGATATGATGCCGCACATGACAAGTCTTGAAGGGTTATTGTTTGGGGTGAAAATGAGGATGAAGGTATAATGCTGTGCCCTTAAATTTGTGGTTTGCTGGATGTTTCTCTGTTAATATACTTTATGTACACCTTCATGGTTTCGAATTCCATTTCTGTCTACCAGCTTCAACTTTTCTTTCTTATGGTAGTCCAAAAAGTCCCGAAACGAATAGCAGAATGGACTAAACCATTTCTCTTGAGAGCTTTTTTTTCTGGAGTGGGAACATCACCTCTAAAAGCGCCCTGCCCTAGAATTTAAGCAATGCCAATCTCTCTTTTGCCAGGAAATCGAAGTACAATATATAGGCACGATGGATAGAGAATATATATAGCAAAGATGGCAGGATATTTGAGAAAAATATAGAATAAATCTTTGGACTCTCCTCCCCTCAATGAATTTATATTTGACATTTTGAGTGCCGATGTTTTACTTTTTTTTATTTTCAGCATTGTATCATATTTTGTATGTATCTGGGAAAAGTTGACTCTCAAGCATGAAAAGTGTGACTTTGAGGGGGAGTGTAGGATACGAAGAGTGACAGCCAGAAAAAAAGAAGAAGGAAATTAACACTTCCTATGTACAAACAATTTTTCACTCCCTTATTCTTCATTGTCTTCTGGAGAAGTCCTTGACTTTAAGTTTTCCACCCTTTTTTTTCACACTCTCAATATTGCTCGAACTTTAACTTCCACGAAGAAGCGTGAACTAAATTGTATTAACTATGCATATCAACCTAGATTTACAGACCTACAATTGTCGTCTTCTTTTAATAGGGCAAACCACAAATTCTCATGATAGAGCATCATCTCTTGGCACGCAAAATTGGCACTCGCATCATTCTCGATTGCACTGTAATAAATCTTCTTGGTGGAATTTATAGTAAATTGCATGAGATGACGAGAGGAATTTTGACAAATATTTTTCTCATCCGCGGAGAAAAAAAAGAGAGAAAGATGAATCGGAAAAAGATACAGCAAGGATATCAGAGGGTAAAGCTCTAGTAAAGCTTCAGCGCCTTAGCAAAAAAAATGCGTCAACGCCCGTGTTGTGACCCATTTAAGGATTTCACATGGTTTAGTGTTGTGAAATCCAGTAAGAAGTACCCAAATGGTAGATTCTCAAGTACTCTAAGAAGTATCTCTGTATACTTTTCACTCAAAAACATCTCATAATCTCTTCCATAATCTTACAGCATCATGTAGTCACTTAAATGTCTCATTCTGTATCTTGTTACTTTCTCACCACTCTGCACAATTCCAACCACTTATGCCATTCCTTTGAATCTCAACAGAAAGAAAAATATTAGTTGAAAAAATATCAACTTCATCGATAAAATTCCAGCCAACGAAATTGGATGTGGAAAGAGCACAAACTGAAGATAGTAAAAAATTTATCAGTAATGTGTTATGGGTGGATTTCTCATTTCAACAGTTCTCACGCATCGAAAGTGAAAGCTGAGAATCAATAATCAAAAAATTACTCTCTGCGTTCTGGATTAATCCAATAAAAATATCTGGAAAGATGCGACTTGTTTGGGGAAATAAAAACTTTGATAACAATTTATGAACAAGGGATAGGTTTTTCAATGCCTGCACGTTGTTAATAGGGAAATGTACTCTCATTTCGAAAGTTCATGCCTTCGAATAATGTGAATTTTCTTTTATTTTTCCTAAGAGATTTTACTTAATTATCACATAATTATTAATAATTGATAATAATTTAACAAATATTTAATAGAAATGTGTAAGTCTCCTAGGAAAAGTAAAAGAAAATTCACATTATTCGAAGGCATGAACGTTCGAAGGGACAGTATTTTCCCCTAACTGTTGCCTTATGCTCTTATTACATGGAGTAATATTTTAGGATAGAATAAGTTAATCATAACTGAGCAAGAAATATCCAAAAACTATCAAAAATTTCTATGCAAAACATTTCTTATAAATAAGAGTTTAGTACATGTCTGTACTAAATTTATGATAATGCTTAATATCATTTAGAAATTGGAGAAAAACTCAAATTTCAAATTCGTCCCATTTCAAAGGTACGCCACTTCCCCCTAAATAATTCTAACATAACCTAACAAAACAAATTGTATTATACAACATAACGTAAATCAAACCTTGCCTAGGTTTCTTTTTAGTACATTTTTATTTCACATTGCAATAACATTTCTAATAAAATTGGAATTCAAATTGTCTGAGTGTATATTATTTCTTTATTAAAAGAAATGAAAAAGAACAATAAAAAAATTCAAATGTGTTATAAATGTTTTATTGATAAAGAAGTTAAAAAAAGAATCTAGGGGAAAGTGCGCTAGGTGCGCTACTTTGAGACGGCTCAAGGTTTGGACAATTCAATTTTTTTCGATACTCCTAATGGATTTCCCTTTAGCTCTGTTATGGAAATTTAAGGCATTAGACTTGCTATTAAAATATAACACTAAATGGGTCAAATTCATTTGTAACACGTTAAAAAATGAATTGTTCGAAGCTTGAATTGTTTGAGCTATCTCCTATCTCATTAATTTCTTGATTAACCCTTTAAGGACGATTGGAACACCGGTGTCCCATAAAGAAAATAATTTTTCCTGACTACCTAAAGTTATTTTTTTCTTATGTCTGTACATAATTGTAAAGTAGAAGTTTGAAGGAATCTAGAATATTTTTTGCAAGTCTCTAACTATTTGCTATATAGTAAATATTTAAGCTCAAAAATGGCGAATTTTTAAATTATCAAATTCATAATTGATTTTATTTATTTTTTATACTTCCAATTTTTTTAAGCACACCCTTTTGGCAATAAAAACTACAATACTCATACGTAATATTTTTCATTAAAGTGAAAAATATTATTCATTGATATTGTCAGAAAAAAATACTTAAATTTTCGGGCTATTTTTGTCCCTATCGTTCATAGAAGCACAAAATACACGGAATCAGATTCTATTGGACTTTCCAAGGTTGGATGTAAGACTTCTCATTGATTATGTTTCTCAGTTTAATTTTTATTGTTGATTTTCAGTCCGTAAAATGTGTCTCGTCGTTAAAGGGTTAAAGAATAGCATAAAAAGTGAATTATTTAAAAAAAAAAATACAAAATTTACTTGTTAATAATTATTTCGAATATCAAAATTTATGTGCCACATTATTTAAATTTCATCACAATAAAAGAAAGTGATTAAAGCAACTGAGCTATAAATTTCTTCAATTATATCCAGGATTTAGTACAGATTTTGGGCTAGGTCTCTGATGAAAGTGTCACGATAAAATTACTAAGTAAAATTATTCTTTTTAATAATCATTTATTTGTGTTGCTTTATTATCAATTTACCTTCAAAAGTATATTAAGTAAGAATTTTTATCATAATTTTAGTACAGACTTGATCTTAATTTCCAATTAATTCTGTAAACTAAATTTTGACATGTGTAAGTTTATTTAAATTTCAATAATTCAACTTGGAATAGTCTATATTCCTAAATGAACCGGAAGTAATTGAAACTTTCTGGATCTTGTTATAGATCACAGGTATCAGACCACTATTTTAGTACTAATTTTAGTACAACATAAAAAATAGAGTAAATAGAAAATAGTGTGAAATGTTTGATTTTCAATTTGGGTAAAAATCTTTCTTTATTTTCAAAAAGATATGACTTCTAAAAGTTAGCACATGACTGTACTAAACCGAATTGTAATAAAAATTTTAAGTTTAGAACAAAGTATGATAAAGCTGATAAACAAGGTTAATAAACATGTTTTAGCTCTTCATTTATTTTTATAATTTTTGCGGGGCATAAAAAATATATAGATTAAATTGTTGTACTAAATGTACTAAATCTTAGAGGTGTTCAAGTAAATTCCAGTCGATTTCTATGAACGGAAAATTGAAATATAATGTAAATAAATAATAATATTGCAATAGAGAAAAATTAAACTATTTTAGTACAATTAATAAAGGCATTATATAAACATTTTAAAATGTAATGTCTACATTAGTCGGTAATAACACAAAATCATGACAACAAATTTCCTGTTGTCAAAATGAAATAAGGACCTTTCAGTTCAGAATAATTATAATTAAGAGAGTTAATACCAAAGAGTATTTGTAGAGATTTGATAATAACTAAAATTCATGAAATAATCGTAGTGTAATCCCTTGTTTTCATTCATAACTATCTCCATAAAAGGTTTATTTTGAAATAATTGAACAAAACTTAATTTTGTAGGATCATTTTATCCATTCTTAATACTAGATAATCCTGAATAGTAACACCTGCAATTTTTGGTATAAACCAGAAATTTGAGAATCGATTTTATCGTCTTTTATGGTTTGTTTTTCAACAACAAATTACCCCACACGCAGTTTCCTTCAAGCTGGGTGAGAAATGATTTTTCTTTTTTGCTTTTACTTGAGAATTTTCTTACCCTCACAGTGAAAGTACGTCACGCACACATCTCTTGACAAGAAGTAAAAAAGAAAACCATCAACTTCTGAGAAAAAGCCACAGAAACTTTCCATTTGGCATTTAAATACACGTGCCAAAGCACAAATCC
This sequence comes from Phlebotomus papatasi, assembly GCF_024763615.1. NCBI lineage: Eukaryota > Metazoa > Arthropoda > Insecta > Diptera > Psychodidae > Phlebotomus > Phlebotomus papatasi. The sequence continues at coordinate 25,162,226 of NC_077222.1, forward strand.
TAATTACAATTCTTCCCTATTTCTCCTGAGTACATTTTCCTGGTGGGAGAGAGACATTCTTTGTAAAACATTGCCATACTTCCTAAGAAAATTGACTCCTACGCGAAAAGTGGTTCAAGTGGTTGGTACACTTTTAGGTATAGTGAAACTTGTTCCATTTAGCACTTTTCTCTGAACTACTTCACACAAAAATAGTCCATGGAGTATAAAAATGTTCATTAAGTAGTATCACTTAAATATTATGCACTTAAAATATTTATTAGGGAAAAAAAGTGAGAGAACATTTTAAACAACACAGTTCCTATATAAATTTTGAGGGTGGATTATTTATAAAATCGCTCGGGGTAACCGGTGTTCGTTTCGAACTCAACTGAGAGTGACGCTTTTCGTGGGAAAAGTCAGAACCCCTCGGTTGACAAACACCAACGAAAAATCCCATTATGTATGTATTGTGGAAAATGGGTCCCAAGTATCCAAATATCAATGGTGCGCATGCCAATATTTTCCCACTTCTACTGAACCAACAACTTTCCCCTCGACACCTTTTGCAGTTCAACTTAAACTGAATTAATTACTAATTAGGTTAAACAGTATCGAACAAGATGAAAATGCTGCGTGAAATACTTCAACTCTGAAGCATTAAAGAAATAGTCATTAGATTGGTTTGGCTTATGGGGATTGTGATTCTTATTTCAAAAAACTGTTTTTAAATACAAAATTTAAAAAAATAATAAATATTAAAAAAAAAACAAGAGTAAATCGATTTTCAAAAAAATCTTTTTTCTTTATATTTGCAGTTTATTTATTTTTTTAATTTCAAAAACCAGACACAAAACTAATTTATTTAAAAATAATTATCTTAATATCGGTTTTGGAATTGAAATTTTAACATACTGTGTACAGCTATTTCTTCTTAAAAAAATAACAAAGACAGTTAGGAACGAAAAAAGAAAAATAGTCAATAAGAATTATACTTCGAAAATATGCTCTTACGGTTTTGCAATATAGCATCATATTGGATAGGTTTTACTCGAATAATCGTAAGAAAAACTTGTCCGTTTCGATTTTGAATAAAGATTATAAAGCTAACAATACTGGTTCAAAATCGTTCTATTGTTTTAATTTTCCTTTCATGAAATCACGGTTTATTTAACGATTTTTGAACGGAATCGCTTTAAATGAGTTTTGAGAAATATTACCGACTGACTCAAGTTATCATCATTGTGTACTATGCTGCAAATTTTTCTTTTTAAAATCTGTATAAAGATCAAGCAAAATAAGATAATTTTATGAAAACTAAATTGAAAAACAAAATTTTACCGTGCTATCACACTAGGATTTTTTCAATTTGCAAATTCAATTTAATTTTCAAATGATTTGTTCCTATGCGTTATTTTGCACTAAAAACCAATTGAATTGATAGATCTTCACTTATTTATTAATAAAAACTATAACTTGCGCCAGAAAAACCTGTTTAAATATGTTAAAATAGTATAAAAATGGTTGCTCAAATAAATATGAATTCAGCAAATTAAAATGTTAAAATTGCTCAATAATTTCAATTTTATTGCAGTTAAATAAGTAGTCCTTTGAAGAAAATTATTCTTATGAAATTTGTTTACTCGCAATTAATATTATTTGTCTACAAATCTTTTTTCTGGCTTTGGTGATCCTTCTGAATAGCAGATAAGTGAATTAAAGACATTTTAAGTACTATCACACATTTTCCGGAGTTATTATTCACAATCAAAAATCTCTCGGCACTATTTAAAATTGAGGAAATTTCTTGCAAATTGTGTCCTTGCTGTGAGAATTTCCAAGTAAATTCTAGAAGTCCTAATGATCAATTGCCTCAATTGAATTTAAAATTAAAACGTGAAAAATCCTAGTGTGATAGCACCGAAAAAAATATATTTTTGTAAATTCTTTTATTAATTTGTTTTAATTTCTAATTCACTTTCTTTATTGTTTATATTATTATTAATATCGTTAATTTGTAGACTATAAAAAAAAGTCAGATAAAGATTTTTGAACCAAGGTTACTGACAGCCTTAAAGATTATACTAAAAGAAACACAAAATCGAAAACACTAATAACAATAATAATAATAGTTTGTTAAATGCTCAATAGTAGGGTCATCCAAGCTCATACAATAGTGTAAAAAGAAAAGTAATAATAAAAACAATTACACAACAACAAAAAAAAGAAAAAATGAGCAAAAAAGAAAAAAGAGTTGAGCTTTGATTTCTCAAAGGTTCAGCCTGAAAAAGGCTCTCGCATAGCATTAGCGCAATTCCGACTATTATTCATAATGGTATTATCGTATTATGAAGCACTATGCCCCTCGCAAACAGCGTACGGTAAAGGCAGTCATTGGTAGATTTTGGTACTATAAGTCCTCGAAACCTTACCGAACCCCGCCTAACCAGAGGATTCGATAGGTATTCAAGATGTCCAGAATCTAATCTCTAAAATCTGTAATATTTTTAAGCATAGGAAAGTTTCTTTTAAGGTCTCTAAATAACCTACATTTACAAAAGTATTTATTCAACGTACAGATTTGCTACTGAAAATGAAAATGAAAAAAAGTAGAAAAAGAGCAGTTACTAACTGGCCTAGTTCAAAATTTTAAATTAATTGTTATGTACTACAAAAAAAGATCGTCAATAAGACGTTAAAAGGCTATACAACTTTAGAACAATCATTTCTGCTCTTTTGGATTTAGAGGTTGGTCACTAAGGCTAAGACGGCAGAGGACACATGTAGAATAGCCCGAACTAACGACATGAAACTGGTTTAGACAGTTGATCAAATTCTAAACCACGGAGATTCAAACACACGCTTCATAAATTATAAGCTTGATCATCTCTAGTTGTGATTATGAAAAAATCTCATCTAAAAAAAAGTCAGAGGAAGTGAAAGTTTTCCGCGGAGAAGATTTCCCGACCCGACTGAAGAATGCGACAATCGAGAAGATAGCGATCTACATTCTTCCGTTCAAGATGGAAAAATTCCGTATTATCTCGATATGGATGAGAATTGATTTTTTCTCTTATTTCTTAACCACTGAACATTATTAAACGGCTCAATTGACTTATTGGAAAAATTAAGCCTGATTTCTCAAGTGACATACTTCAAAGCCAGTTCGGCTGCACCACACGCAATTAGTCATCTTATTAGTTCGACGCGATCATGGCCAAGATCGTACAAAGCGATCGAGCGTTGCCGCAGAAGAAGACAAAAAGGGGACAACACAGCTATTCTTATTCGCTAAATTCATAGTAATTTTCTTGTCTCGGAGAAACCTTTTTATTTTAAGATCTTGTACCTTAGTGCTAAACACCAAAATCCATATGATTGAGTTGAGAGACAGTTGGAAAGGTTAATAAACTGATTTTACGGCGATGAATAATTATAATGTTTCACAGGTAAAACTACACGTGATGGTTTTTTTTGTCTTCAGAGAGACTCCTAACGGCTTATTATTGTTCCGCCTCTCAGCTTCTTTCAATTTTTACCATATTGATATTGTCTTACCATGTCACAGTGTCTCATTTTCAAACCAAGATCACCATTAGTGGCTTTTCCGCCTCAGTTAGCTTCCCTCAAAAACCACGGCACGATATAAAATTTCTCTAATATTCTCCTAACAATTTCCTGTCTAGCTCTCTTTGTGCAATTTATTTGATTGCTTTTCCTATTATAATAAAAGATCTGTCTGGGATGAAGTTCTGTTAGTCACAGGGCTTAAATGGGCTTCTAAATGAATTATTCAATTTAGAATGGAACTCCAATGCACAATGACTTTGGAAAGATTTATATATGTCACTTCCTTTTTAAGAATTACTAAAAGAGCTTAAAGAAAATTTGAGAAAAAAACTTAGGGGAGGGTTTGCCGAAAACCAAAATCGATATCTCAAACCATTTGATTTCAGACTAATAAACTTAAGCACAATCATGCCATTTATTAAGCCATAAGTTTAATTGAAATAAGAAAAATGGAAAATTCCAATATTAAAGATCTTGAAATAATTAATTAATTAATTAACTATTAGAATTTTAATGGATTTGTACAGTAAGTACGCATACATATTGCATTGCAAGGTTTCGAATCTAAGCAAATGTAATGGAAATGAATAAATAAGAGAAGAGCACTACGGATCGGAATGTTAAGAAACATGCTCCATATTTAGTTAAAAATATAAGGCTTAAAACACTTTTTGGTATTTTTGTTTTTGCTTTAGTCTATTAATTGTCCATTTAACTATTTCTGTTCATTTCATTTTTAAATATTTACAATAAAGTAATAAAAAATAGATGTAATTACAAATGTGCACTCTGTACCTCGGATCGTCATGAATTTTATCAGGTGTCTTACTGAAAATTAGTTTTATAAATTAAATCTGAGTTAATGCAGTGTATTTCTATGAGAGTTAAATGGTAAAAAAATAGTTAATAATTTTTAAATATTCATTTTATTTGGAGGAACGATACGGTATTAACCTGACGATCTGAGGAACACTGCCGATCGCTGGTGCTCTTCCCTTATATATATTTTTATTTTTTTTTTATATTTTTGTTTTATTTTTTGTTTGAAGTTTTCGAAATAATCTAACCGAGTACTTAACAAATTTTCTTTTTCATTGTCTAAATATGTCATTTTATTGATCAAAAAGTTTAATACGTTACAAAGCAGATTTCAAACTTTTACAACTTTGACAAATCTCTAATGGTTCTGACGTATTTCAGTCGGTGATGAACTTTAAATTAATTTATTAAATTCAAAAATTCATTTGAATATATTACCATTAATTTTATTTTGGGCATGTACAAAGGATCGAGGTAAGGGACAACAAAGCGACATTCGTAATTAAATTTAGCATAATTTCCTGTATACATAAAGTTATTTATTCAAAATTCTTATATTACTAATTTTTAGAAGGCAATTTAAACCTCAAAGTAGCCCAATAGCACATTCAGTGCTTTAAATACATTTTTTTTTTAATTTTTAAAAAGATCAGTATCTCCATGGAACAAATATCTATATGTTATTGGCTTTTCTTCTTGTTTTTTGACCCATAAGTAGTAAAACCGTAATGTGCTTTCTTCGATAGGATAGGGCCTCTTTTCTCTTCCTATTTTAGGAAGTTGTAGTATAAAACTTTAAATTTTCACAGTGAAAAGCCAATTTCAATAGGTAAATTTTATCGCCAAAGACTAGGTCAATAGGCACGTTTGGATAAATCACTACAAAAGCGTAACGCCAACAAATTCCGGAAGTAGGGCTTTTTGGAAGAACCGTTCAATAAAATCGTATAAACGTGCCTAAAACCAGGAAAAGCCCAACCCCAAAATCTAATCCGGTCAACTCTATTGTTGGAAAAATTGAATAACTTTCAGTTAATGTAAACGTGATAAGGGGTCTAATCTTGGGTTTAAGAGGATGTTGTTCCTCCCCATCCCTAAAACATATACAAACACATTCTGGATTCCTTTTTGTATGCTCCTCTGAATGAGTCATGCAAAATATGCCGAATCTTGCTGGATGCTCTTCGAGAATTTTTCATTCACGGGGATATTTTGCCTCAACAGAATGCGCAGAAATTCCTCTAAGGATTGACGTTGGTATGCTACAACGGACCTGCGTCCCCCGTAGATCGATTGAGGGAGTCAGTGCGCAAAATCTGCAATTATCCTGTGACTGTATACATGCCGAAGGGGTGTAAAATGCCTTATTGGGGGGTATAGTTTCTAAATCACAACTCCAACATACATTGACTTGGATACATAGAGACTTTTCTGCTACATGGTGAAGACTTGGTGGTGTAGGCCAGCTACCTCTTGAAGGTACAGTGGCCGAGGGGTAGTGGCGTAAGACGGAATGGAAGAGCGTATAAGGAAAAATTGGTCAGGATAGAAATGGATTCAATTTCACTTCTCCAACTTCTGACATTCAACCACTCTTTCATAATGCTGAAGATTTGGGGGGGGTAGCAGTACACCTACTAAATATTTGTACATGGAATTGAAGTTGAATGAGGGGTGCAGGGTGGAAAAAAATTCTCGACGCGAGCGGGCGGTAGACCCAAAGAATAATGGCTCGAGAAAACGCACGGAAAAGCGGAAGAATTTTCATGGATTATACCCGTCTGATGGGGATGATGGGAATCAAGAGGAAAAAATGTACGCAGCAAACGACTAAATAAATGCTACCCAATATGTATTGTGCCCTATGTGGAATCACCCTTGAGCAAATATTTATTTCAACTTTATCGTCATAACACTCGCACAACACAAATTGTATTAGTTTCTGAAAGGCGATATGTGAAAGAGAATGCTTCCTTTTATTGCACATTCATGGGATACTTTAACACAGGCTGGAAAAAATTAATAATTGAGGATAAAACCACATTAACCGTCGAAGTCTTTGCGTCAGTACAGCGTCAAAAGCCTTACTGTTTTCCTCGTTTTATTAAATACAAATTCGAGAGTGAACTTTACATCTCAATTTCTTTAATATATTTGACCGTTCTAAGGTTAGATTCCTATACAAAAATTAAAAATATAAAGGACTTTTTTAAAATCTTCAAAACACACTAAATCATAGTTTTCAAAGTCTTTTTACTTGCATTTTGTTTTAGGTCAATATAAAATTTGTCTAGAGATCCAAGGAATATTTCAAGGTTAGGTTTACCATAACCTCACATTCCTGATTAACTTCTTAGCTAAACGAAATGAAGCCCAAATCCTGTTCCAGTTGTGGTGTTATGAATATTTATTTCCAAAGTAAAATTTAAGGTTATGTAGGATTTAATCCAAAAAAAATTTAACATGGAATTCCTTTAAAATGATTCATAAATCTGTTATCATCTTTTTCTTCTGAATTCAACAACATATACTCTGAAGGTATTTAAAATTTAAAATATTTAAGATATCTTAAGTTTTGAGTTTAGGGGAGACTGGGGCAAAATGCCACAAATTGAAAAATTCAAAATTCAATGTCTTCCAAGGTAAAAATTATAACGGCTCAATTTTTTCTATATATAACCTCCATAGACCGTCTTCGAAGTCGTAAGATTCTTAGAATTCGAACAAGGAATTTACAAAATAAAAAATATCGAAATTTTTAGTCCTATTTTTGAAATATTTTCCTTGCAGAAGATAACAATTATTACCTACTTATTTTCCAAAATTGATACACTGGTAAATATTTTCTAAATATTTTGGATTTTTTGAATACGAAACCACTATCTATTTTAGAATTTCACAAGTTCTTTTCTCCAAAAATCCTTTTATTAAAAATGTCCACTTGGGGTAAAAATTAACACAAGGTATAGAGCAAAAAGTAACAAAAAAGCAAAGCAATTTCTGATGTCTCACGGCGAAAAGAACCGTCATTACCATGTCTCGCCGCTTGTTGTTTGCATTGGTCAAACGATTTGCAGTCTTTTGTGTTTTTCTTTTCTAAAATAGCTTGAAAAGCGCTTTTCTCGTTTTCTCACTTTTCTCGTAGAGAAAACGGTGTTTTACAAAGGTGTAGATGAATAATTTTTTATGAAAATATGTCCTCTAGGTATTTTTTTCAAATTTACGGATACCTGTAATAAAGCGAATCAAAATATGATAATATCCAATGTCTGGTACTATTTACCCCAGCATTTTTGAGAATGGTCACAAAATTACCTTTTAGAAACTGGCTCAATAAACGTATTTCCTTACAAAATAGAGGAAAATTACTTTCATAAAGTTGTAGAGCGGTAAATTTCCTAGAAAACTGCGCTAATTAGAAATTTTTGAAACGATCAAGTAGCTTGTAAAAAAATAAAATATCCGTTTTGTGACTTTTTGCCCCAGTCTCCACTACTATTTTAAAATAATATTAATGAATTTTAAACTTATAAACATTTTTTATATGTATTTTATATTATTTCTTTAGTATTATATCATTATTATTTATTTATTTTCGTCTTATTATTTAGGTTATGCATTAGGAATACATAACCTCGCTTTGCAAAACAGTTTATTAGTTAAACAAGAGAATTAAGTACAATATTTATTATTTTTATTTATTTTAGTTTATTTATATTTATTAATAAGCATTCTTAAAAGTTCAGTTTCTATATCATTCTTTTTGTTGTTTATCTTTACACAAATTGGTTGTTATAAAATCTAAAGTTTGTATTAAGTAGAATGGAACTTTATGAATGTTGGCTTTCATATTTAATTCCAGATAATATACGCTGACTCAGGATTCGAACGCAAGACACTTACTATAAAAAGCGAGTGCTCTACCCCATGATAAATAATATACCTAGAGTCTAACTTCTCTTTTTTATATTTTTGTGCTCTTTACTCTTTGAAATTTAATCGAACCATAAGAGAATGCTAGATCTTCTAATTCTTTATTTAAAATAAATATTAATAGTGATATTAATACACTGAGAAAAGTATCAGCTTTATCAGGACACAAAATGAGTGTTGTTACAACTAAAACCCCATACTCGTATCAATCAGCCCTCAGGCGAGGCTTGATATTACGTTCGAGGTTTGTTCCAATACACATGAAGTTAAACTCAAGCCTTATCGAGTGTGAGAATGTCTGAGTCTTGATTCAACCCTTACTGAGTGTTATAAAGCCTTGTCGTGAAAATTGTGTTTTTCTGCCTGTGTTATTATAATTATTAAGTTTTTTTTTTGATAATATGTGATTTACGAGAATTTATTGAAAAGGAAAGTTTAAAATTCTCTTCTTTACAATAATAGAAATTGAAAAATAAATACTTACTATTTTCTTTACTTTTTCATTTTTTCAATTTCTTTATGATTTTTTTCTTTTATATCTTTACTTTTATTAACTTCTTTGATTTAGAAACTTCTTTAATTTAATTTACTTTTCAATTCTTTTCTTTTGAACTCGAAGGCCTTAATTGCAAGATCCTCATGAGTGTTCATGCAACAATCGCGAGTATTTTAAAGAACGCTCGATGAACACTTACTTGAGTGTTGAAGTTAGTCTCATTTTAGAAATAAAAGGCTTGATCCAGCACTCAAATGTTCAAGCATGATTAGAGTTTAGCCAAACCTTAGTCCAATTTGTCGCAACACTTATTTAAAAACAATGAACATTGATTCAATATTAAATGTATAATAGGATTTGAGTGTAATATCAAGTCACATTCTGGGCGGAGTTGTTTCAACACTCATTTATTTAAAGACCTCCTCTCACTCAGTGTTAAAAAAGTTTTTCTAAAATTTATGATTTTCATGGCAATTATTAGTTTACATTGCTATGAAAATTATAAATTTTACACTGAGAGAAATCCAAAAAAGTTAAAATAACATTCCGGAAATGTTAATTTTACCCTGCAGTATTGATCCGAAATCGGTGTAAATATTACCCTTTTTAGGTGTATTAGGGGTTGAAATTACACTTTTCATGTTAATTTTACCGTTCAAAAGGTGTAAAATTAACATTAAAAAATGTTGATATATTTTTACGCCTAAAAACTGTCAAAGTTATGAGGAAAAAAACTTAATCGCACCCATGTTTTTTCTCAGTGTAGAATTTTTTTTTAGAAATTTTGGTTCCAGTAAATATTTGACGGTCAATATGATTCCCCCTTAAGTCAAGTTCTTTTTTTTACCATAAACCCTTTTCTAAATCAGCAACTAATCCAAAAAAAATTACCAAGAATGGGATTAATTTGCCAGATAATTCTCTTATAGTAGATTGTCTACATTTTTCCTGAATCCAAAAAAAGGAATCCACCCAATTGACTTATCAGTAAATTGATTTTTCCACCCAGGAAGCCACTGATTTCATTATTTTCATCACGATGATTCTCGACCAAGTGATCTCACTCATCCTCTCTGTGTCATCTTCCCATTTAATTGCACACGAAGCCCACGAAATTGGGAGGTATTCATTTATCCATCCCATTGAGTTTAAGCAGCTATATATGAAGCAATTGAGTGACGAAAATTCGCGCAATACACAAATAAACTTTGACCTTCTCAATTCGGAGTTAGGCAGGTGTGATAATGCCAATGGGAGTCATTGATAACAAAATTTCACGTATACTCTTCAGGATAATGACTCTGAAGAGCAGCCAAAAAAGTCAAATAAAATTAATCGTGAGTGAATTTTAAATTAGTACACAGTATCATCATGTTTTAATAACATTTTTTAGGTATTTTTTCCAAGAAGTACTCTTAAATAAAATAATATTTAAATAAATAATTTAGTGTACGTAATCAAGACTTCCTTTAAATCTTGAATATTTCATTGCAAAAATAAAGAAATATTACGTAAGCAACTGTAAATACAGGTTATAAGCATTTATTTTAGCATCACCGATCGAAATTGAGAAGCATCCCATGAATTATGCAGTTCGCAAAAATTTAATAAATTTCCGTTTTGTAGGAAGAACATTGTGTTATTCTTTTAATTGTCGTTGTGAAAAATATCACTTGGTGGTTGCATTCAATGCAGAAATCTCATTAAATTTCTCTATTTAATTAAGTATCTCATTTGTGATAAATATTTCACGAGCTGAAGCCTGTAAATATAATCTTAATGCAACTCCACTAATGATAAAACTTTAGAATTGACAGAGTGAAAGGAAATGGCACGAGTCAAGCCATTCTTGCAGAGATGAAGAGGTCAATGTAACTCTCCACAATTCACGTTGGACAAATAAATTTGCTTTGATGAGGAAAGATGGTATAACACGTGAGATAAATTATAATTCTTACCAATAATTTATGTCGTCCTATGATAGTTTTGTCTCCTCTAATCAGTAACGCTCAGCATAGAGTCATTATTGGCTTCCCTCTTTGAAACACGAACATGCACTCCAACTTTACCGCTGGACTCTATCTCTCATGAGAAATCTGCAAGAAGAAAGTAATAGATGAGTTGAGTTGGTTATTATAAATTGCTCAAGAGAATTATTTTATGACACTTTTATGAACATTCAGTTAAGAAAACAAAAATGCAGAAACTTTGACTGGTACCAATGCAAATAGCATTTTATCGCAACACTCCCAGCAAAACCTCACCAAATGACGTTTTTAACTCTCAATAAACACAGTAATTAAATTATCCAAACCCATTCATATCATTCAGGCACGTAACAATGTTATAGCCTAATTTTAGTGAAGTACATTTTGATTTTGAAAGGATTCCATTAGTGGTTGAAAATTAATTTAAATAATATTGAATTAACTGAGCTTTCGTGACGGAAAAATTAATGTTTTTTTTTTGACCTCAAAATGTAACAAATTTAGGATGTAATTAAGTAAAAAATGATTTTTCATAAAATTTAGGTTGTAATAACCTCAAAAGTACATGCAGAAGTTTATTTTTATTTCTCTGAATTGAAAATTTAAAAAGAAATACATTATGCAAGCAATGAGCAGATTAAAAGTAAAACAGATGAGTCGCTTTGATCGTCTGATCAGTGACGATCAGTCGCTTTAATCGGCTAATAAGTGCCGATAAATCGCTTTGATCGACTGATCAATAACGATCAGTCAGTCTGATCGACTGATCGGTATCCAAAGTAAGTCGACATTGAGTGCCGATCTGCCGATCAGAATTAATGATCGTCTCCGATCAGCCGATCAATTTAAATGATCAAAGCTGAAAGCCAAAATTTACAAAAAATATTAATAATTTAAAGTGTGGAGGCACAGAATTCCATGCCTGTAAACTTCTACATCAAATAGGCAAATTAAAGATACGGCTTCTGATGAACACTTGAAGTCCAAGCCGTAATATTTGGGAAAATTCGACTTTTTTTAAGCTGCCCCATCTACCAACGCTCAACGGTTCCCTATAATAATAGTGAGCGATCGTCACTAAACAGCCGATCACAGCGAATTACCGGCGTAGAACAGCCGATCAAAGCGACTTGTCGGACCGTTTAGCTGATCATATAGACTGATCAGTGTGGTCAGCCAATTATGCAAACTGACTGGTGCGATAAACCGATCATATTGACTGATCGGCGCCAATCAACCGGTCAGGATAATTCATCGGTGCGATCAAAGTGACTAATTGTAGCGACAAGCCGCTCACACTAACTAATCGGCGTCGATCACCCAGTCATGCAGAAAAATCGATGCGATCGGCCGATCACCGTGCCTGATTGGCGTTATTATCCGACCATGCAAATAGATCCATGCGATCAACCGATCAGAATTACACATTGACTCGATCAGCCGATCATGCGGGCAGTATGGGGAAATTAGACTTTTTCCAAGCTGCCTCATCCCCGATGCTCAAGGATTCTCTATCATTAAAACGAATGATTGGCACTGAATAGCCGCTCAGAGTGACTTATTGAACCGATCAGCCGATCATACACACTGATCGGTGCAATTCAAAAGCGTAACGATCAGAGTAACTAATTGTAGCGATAAGCAGATCACAGTGACTGATCGGCGCCAATCAGCCGATCATGCAGATTGATCGATACGATCATCTGATCAAACTGACTGATTTACGCCCAAAAACCGATCATATAGATCAGAGGCGTGCAAGAACAGTTGAAATCTAATAAACGTCAATTGAAACATGTATGTCAATGGTCAAAACGCTACCAGAACAAACTTATTTTGACGTTTATTCAGTTTCAACGGTTCTTGCACACCTCTGAGATAGACTGTGAGAATATTAGACTTTTTTTAAGCTACCTTATTCCCCGACACTTAACGGTTTCCTATCATTAAAACGACTGATAGATACTGAACAGGCACTCGGAGTAACCTATCCAACTGATTAACCATTCATACAGACTGGTCGGTGCGATCAGCCGATCAGAGTGACTGATTGTAGCGATAAGCCATTTACAGTGTCTAATCGGCGTCGATCAACCGACCATACAGATGTGATCCGCGGATCACAGTGGCCGATTGATGCGATGAGTCGATCATACAGATAGATCTGTACGATCAGTCGATCAGAGTAACTTATCGGCGCCGATCGGCGATAAGTTCCAAATAAATGCTCTTAAATGGTTAATAGCGCTTAAAATACTTCAGAATATATTTTTTGTGACTTAACTGTCTTTACTGTTCATTTATCGAACTAACAAAGTTCTTTTAAGTTGCATAATTCAGTTTTAAAGATTTATTTTTTAAAATAAACAATCTACTTTACATTTAATTCCCTAATTCGAAACGCATTTCAAAATTTCAAAAATTTAAAGTTCCTTTTAAATCAATATCTACACTGAGAAAAAACGGGGGTGCGATTAACTTTTCTCCTCATAACTTTAACAGTTTTTAGGTGTAAATATATATCAACATTTTTTAATGTAAATTTTACACCTTTTTAAGGGTAAAATTAACATGAAAAAGGGTAACTTTAACCCCTAATACACCTCAAAAGCATAATATTTACACCGATTTCGGATCAATACTGCAGGGTAAAATAAACATTTTCGGAATGTTATTTTAACTTTTTCGGATTTCTTTCAGTGTTGTTTTTAAAAATTTACTTATAGCAGAATAAGCAATTAGTTGCTCTATATTTCAAAAAAAAAAAAAAATTTAATAATAATTTGTTTATCTCAAGCCTGAATTATAACCAAATTGGGAATTTTTACCAAAAAAATTACCATAAATTGTTCACATATTTCCAATCTGGAAAAGGAATAAAAATTGCTATGAACATAAAACAAAATCATAAAAATATAAATATCAATTCAAATTTAATTCAAAAAACTATTTCTTTTAGTCAATTAAACCGTAAAATAGACGTGTCATCATAAATAAATACCTGCAATTCAGTGAAATGCAAAAATAGCAAACAAACGATCCATCAATTAATAAATATTTCCGCAAAAATAATTATGTATACAAATGTTAAAGTAATATTAACACCTTGTTACATGAAGTAATTTTGCAATATAGCAGAAAATTGTAAACAAAAATGCCACCACATTCCCTAAGCAAATAACAAAAAAAAAATTGAATGCAGAAGTTTCAAATGGCTATTGTGAAATATTAAATGAATATTTTATGCAATATTTTCTGTCTGCTGGAATTAAATTATGTTTGAGTTCTATACATCAAAATAGCTCTTTTTTGTATCTCTCTCTTTGTCAATTGTGAGTTAAAACCACAGAACAATTTAAAATAATATTGGGATTTATGATCTACAAATAGCAATGCTTGGTGCAACGTTGAAAAATCACGCATTATAGTGTTTGAGTTAAAAAATTCTTTTATGACAATTTGTAGGATGGAAGATTATATGGGATATTTTGTGCGAGATCAATTGAAAATTGTGGAATTCTTTCGCATATTCCCCTTGACATTTGGGTGTGTCTCGTGAAATTCCATTTGCATAGTCATTTTGAAAAGACAGCGACGTGCAGAAAGGTCCCAATCCTCTCCTAGAGGCCTCTAACAATGGCTAAAAGAGCAATTCACGGGCATATCCATTGTGCACTTCACCAGCATAAATTCTATGCACATTGCATTAGAGATGAATCTCTTTCTCCCTCACTTCTTCCACCTTGCATACAAAACCATGAAAATGGACATCGTGTGTGATTCTTGGGTGGAACAACAATTTGATTGACGTCGAAATTACGGTGGCTATTGGAATCAATTTTGCATTCTTGACATGAGCCATCTCAATATGACACATTCTTCTAAAGTCTCCCAAGTGGAAGATGAAAATCTCTTGAGAATTCTATTCTCAAAGTACTTTTATTCCTCTATTTCTCACTTGCAATTTGCGTTATCTATATGCTCTACACTCAGGAAAAACATGGTAATACGCTTGTTATGGTTTTAAGAAACAAAAAGAGGGGCATAAAAAAATAAACAAGAATGGGAATGGCTTTCTAAAAGCAATTTTTCAGTCTGATAGAACTGATGAAATGGTCTGGGATTTTCGGCGGGAGCAATATATAAAATGGGAGTGGCCTAAAAGGTCAAGTTGAAAGTAATTGTTTTACCTTCCCTCGTTTTTATAGGGTTCATACATGATTAGATACTAAATCAAGGACTTTGAGTACTGCAGTGCACATACTCATAAGTAAGAGTGGCTTCATAATAAGCATGATATCAAAGAGAGCGTGGTAAATTTGACCGCTTTTCATGGCTCAAAACTATCAAAATGCGAATTTAAAAATTAAACGATAATAAGAACGACTTTCTGAAACAATTTCCTATAGTGTAATATAAAACGGTTTGGAAATTTAGACGAGATCAATATAAATAATGGGCGTGGCTTAAAAGGCGAAGTGAAGAATACACTCAGTCTCGGCATTAAGTCCTTCGGGATTATGCACCTGACGGAATTATGCACATACAATTATGCAAGTTTTCCTACCCTTGGGAGTCAATTTATAAAATCATTTTTGAAATACACCTGAATGTATACTATGTTGCGACGCGGGAAATTTGAATACGTTTTGCTACTTTTTCAGAATAAAACTTTAATTTCTTTTATTAAGGTAAATTTTTTAAATATTCTAATTCTAACCAATTATTGAAGAATTCTGGCCAAAAAGTACTGTTTGTTAATGTATTTCTATTAAACAGTTGAATCTTTTTGTTTGAACTACTTTTACTCCGCGCGAAATTCGTTCTACGGTCGATTTATTCAAAAGAAAGCCCCTGCGAGTATGCAAATTTTCTCAATGCTTAATGCCATTTCACGAGTTTTTTCGGTCCCGAAAATGTGCATAATGCCGGGATCTATTGTAATTGCCTCACTTTGCCAAATTTTTACAGGATTCTTTAAGGATTAGAGACAAAATCAGGAATTTTGGGTACGCTGGTGCATATACTCAGAAGTGAAAATGATTTCTTATAAACATGATTTTAATAAGGACGTGGAAAATTTGATCCTTCCTTCCTCTTAAACGCATAACAATCGTTGGAGGAAAAGCTCAGAATTAAACCATTGTATCGATTGTATCGTACTATTTGGATGTATGTAATTGCTGGATACTTCAAAATTCATGTTGTATTTAGCCCCACCCTCACAAT
Source organism: Phlebotomus papatasi (assembly GCF_024763615.1). Lineage (NCBI taxonomy): Eukaryota > Metazoa > Arthropoda > Insecta > Diptera > Psychodidae > Phlebotomus > Phlebotomus papatasi. The sequence goes on from NC_077222.1 coordinate 25,178,240, forward strand.
TTTTAATAAACTTAACATTTCTAACCTAAAAGTCTCTTGAAATGCATTTCAAAAATTGGCATGACGATTTGCGGTAGATTTATTTCAAAACGCTAATTTAATGAAAAATTTAATACAGTCCAATAAAAGTGTTATAAAATTGCCCTGCAAATTCTGGGCGTGGTTTATTTTTCTTGTAAAAATTATGGGCGTGGCTTGCTCTAGGAGCTTTACATTATTCTTCTAGTAAAATCTTCTAGGGATTGAGCTTACTCAATCAGGAGAATCTACTTAAAAATTAAAATTTAAGTCTCGACAAAGTGAAGAGACTGGGTTTCGACCATTTTCTTTATCAATAAAGTCAAAGGTGAGGTATCGGTTTAAAACATCAAAGCACCAAGAAAAACCAATTGTAAAATTTACAAAAGAAAATACAAATGTTTTTATTTTGTACTTTAAAGCTCTCTGATCCAACAACTGTTGAAGACTCTGTTACAGAGCATAAATTAGACCGCAAACGCTACCTTTGACTTTATTGTAGTACAATAAGGGTAAAATCTAAATTTGGAGAAAATTTGAATAATTTCTAATTTACAGTCAGTTAACGTGTTATCCTATTTTCCGAAAATAGAACGGAATTATTTGCACTTAAAATTTAATTTTATGATTTAGGAGGAAGAGGGGCACCTTTGAAAAGGGGGACCTTTGAAATTGGGATTTTTCACCATCTTCTAAATAAAATTGAGCCTTATTGTGATTTAATTTATCTGCACAAACAGATTGAGAAGCTAAATAACATTATGATATGGCTCACTTCCACTTAAACATACGAGAAAAATCCCAATTTCAAAGGTGACCCACTTTCAAAAGTGCCCCACTTCCCCCTATTGATGTATTTAGGTCTGTCTAAACTTACAATACGAATTAGTGGAAAATGAATGAATATCTTCTTTGACTGCTATTAATATTTCGCTCTTTAAACTTTTAAACGGCTGCCCTTTCAAGAAAAAATAGTCACAAAAATGAGTCCAAACAAATCGCTAAAAATTCACTGATAGTAACAACTTCTTTTCCCGCAAGAGGGCTCTGTTTTTTCCCACTAGAGGTGCTGGCAACAGTTTTTAATTTTATTTTAAAACCTTAGTCAAAAAGTGATACCAAAATATAAATGGAATTGATAAAGGTCTAATATCCCATGGATTTTTAAATAAAATTTCTTCGTCTGTCGTACGCTATTATATGGAAAACGTGTCTTTGCTAATACTTAAAAACACTGTTGCGTCTTCACTAATATACAGAAAGATATTTTGTGTAGAAGTACTTGTGAACTGTATTAAAATACATTTTCTTTTTTATATAAAAATAGAATTTTGGTTCAACACAACGCGTACCAAAATTTCTTAAGGATGCTTATTCTTAAGGATGCTTATCTTCCATTTATATTTCTATTTATAATTTATAGTTTTTGTTATAAAAATATGCATTTAGTATCTACAACAAACGGTCTTTCATTTTCATTCACCTTTAAGTAATTGCTGTATCATTTTTTTTTAATTTTTAAAGCAAGTAAAAATAAATGGGCTGACTTAAGAGGTCTTCAGATTATAGTTTTAGCCCAGGTCTAAACATTTTAAATAGCTAGGTCTGAAACCCGCATTAACCATCAAACAGTTAGCTGAGACACACACTAGATAGTTTAAAAAATTGAAAGATGCTTTAATCAATTAGTTTAGTAAGTTAAAATTATTGTGTTAATTCTTAAACATATTTTCCACAGTGCTTTCGACATTACTTTCAAGTCGATGTAATGTTATTGATCTGCTCACGGAAGTCAACCCCAATAGCACAGACTATAACTTATATGGTATGTGTCTTTGCTGTTTTTCTAAATCTTACTCTTATAATACAGTTAAAATTATTCGAATTTTGTTCGTTCTTGATTTTAACCCTTATGATACGGGATAAATCTACTACAATTTTTCTGAGTGCATATATTTCTTTTAGAGTTTCACAGGCACCTTTCACGTTGTATCTCAATTGAAAGAGATGGCAAAAGTAGTCGGCAAAGGCTATAGAACCTCCTTTGAGAATGCTCAAAGATTGCCATTGAGGAAAATTCAATATTCACCTATGAAGAGGTGATGACCTGAAGAATGTTCCTCTTTCAAGAGCAGAATTGCATGAAAAATAGTCTCTCTAGGGACATTACCCAAAAGGATTTTGCATTTATGGAAATATTCCAGGACAAAATGGGGATATTGTGTGTATAAGTTGAACACGAAATTGTTCGTGGACGAAAGCATAAATGCAATAAATCCCTTGTCTAGGCAATAAATTATTCTAGTACCACTTAAGGGGGTACTCCATGACTATACAAAAAAAATAGAAATGTTGGGCAACAAGGGGGTGTGGCATGTGAAAAAAGAGGCACAATTAAAAAATTCTCAAGCAAATATAGGTCAAAATATTTATAAAATTAAAATTATCACGAGAGGCAATGGAGAAGGAAAAGTTCTTGGTGCTCAAGTGGTACAACATCAAATTGTCTGGCCATGTGCCAACGATAATTTTCTAAAGAGCTGAGGCATTCTGCAGCAAAGTTTTTCGGCTGTTTTAATTAGTTAGCCCACAAATACCACAATAATATGCTTTGACTACAAGGGGGCATTTTTACCACAAAATTTCCTGATAAAAAATTACTCTCTTGGGTTCACTTTGTCTCCCTAAATTCTGGTCATTTTTCACTGAATGTCCAGCAATTCCCTGAGGACACAATTGGCTAGAAGAACCTCTGATCATAGCTAATGGATCATAATTAGCTGGAGTTTTAGGAGACCAAGTGCAAAGGCGTGATTTGAGGCGGTTTGTAAAATTAATTAGATTTCTGTGATTGCCTAGGGCTTCTATAGAGATTGTGGGCATCCCGATCCATTAGGAATACCACGATTTTTGATTTCATGCCGTCAAATTGTGTCATCCATAATTTATTTGGAAAGTTTTTAGCAGTCACGATAATCCACCTAATCTCTACATTTCCTCACACTCCAATCATTCAGACGCTGTTCCGCCTCATTTTCATCTCCAAGAGCATCCTCCCACAATCACAGAAGATTTCTATAAAGGGGATATCAAGTGCTGAATTGGGAGGAATTTTTCCACCTTGTACACACAGAAGTATCTTATTTTATATCCCGTGTCAGAAAGTCTCTAATGACGAAAACAATACTTCTCTTAAGGAAGTGCTTTTCCATCACAATAATGTGCTCATTTTGATGGAAAATTCTCAATTAGTCTTCCCTTTCCAAATTCATTTTGTTTCTGGAAGTTTACTACCCTCCCACCTTTCTGGTTTGATAATTTCTTATAAACATGAATCAGGTATTAAATTGTGATATAATGAAGGTATGGAGTAATTGAATTCAACCCTTAAGATATGATATAAGGTTTCTGTTATATTTATTTTGTATCAAAAATTGTTCTGAAGTAAATGTTACGTTGTAAATAACATTTAACTTTACTCTTGCACCCGTAATGTAGGCAAACGTATTTCTTCTGCTTTTCGTACTTAGATGGCTTATTTCTCGGATCCTACTGAACCGATTAAATTCTTGACAATGAACAAGTTAAAGGCCTTTGAATGTACGTTAATTCTCTAAAACCAGTACAGTTTATAGGAGTAACACCAAAAGCGTTACAGTATAATTATTTCAGAACAGACGGAAACAGTTTAAAAATCGCGAAAAAAAGATCATCTGTATCTTCAGCATTTTCAGTTGAGATTCTTCACAATCTCATCTCACTCTTGTGGTTCGAGGTGAAATCCGATCTCATCAAAACGGGCCCAAGTTTTGGATCGAAACATTTTGACACTCATGGATCACGTATATCATCATATGCGCCAAAAATAAATTTTCGTGGACGTCTCGTTCTATCCTGTCCAGAGTAAAAACGCTTCTGGAGAGATAACGGAAAGAAACATCAACAAGCGGTTTTCGGCAAAGGTTAAATGTCGATCGGCCGCTAAAAAGAGATGATATCAGGATATACTTCCGCCCCCCTTCTGGCATTTTAGAACATCCCCAAATTTTGTTTTCTCAATTACTCAGCCCCTATGGCATCGATCGGGCACAAATTTTAATATCTTATAGCTGAGCCTAAGAGCTTTTGACTAAAAAAAATAAGCCCCCTCCGGCCCGACTGACCCGAGCCATAAGGGGTCAAAAACTTTATTTTGAAACAGTCATATAAGGTAAAGTGCCCTCAAGTCGACCGGTTCCTCAATTCAAACGGTTCCTCAATTCGACCGGTAAAGTTATTTATTCAATTTATTTATATTTGCACTAATATTTGACGTATGATCTAACATTAATAGGTCAATTACTCCGTAAGTAAATACGAATCAGGGACAATTTTATAGAAATTCACCATTAAAATATTCAAATATTGACCCACCGGTCGAGTCGAGGAATCGGTCGACTCGAGGGCACTTTACCTTATCTATTTGCAATTGTCGGAATTTGATCAATGATGGCGTTTTGGAAAGATCTTGTGAAATGCTACAACTCTTCTGAACACGCCAATTTCATCCGGTTTAATAAAGCGTCTGACTCAGGGGCATGACTTTTCCTATGTTTCCCATATGTTTTTAGCGTGCCGAAAAAACTTTTGAGTTTATTCGGTATTTTCTATCATTGTGGAATGAATTAGCAAAAAATACTCATACAAAATAAAAGCCGATTTAATATAGAATGGGCAACCTAAAACCCCAAATTGGCAACCTACGTAGTTTCGGAGATATCTCGTGATATGCGTACGAAAACAGGAAAAAATTTACACTAAAACTGGTTCCATTTTTCAGAGCTAATGTAACCCCCTTGATCTACCTATCGAAAAATCGTTTCGATAGGTTCGAAAGTTTTAAAATTCGATTTCGAATATTTCGAAAACTAGACGATGCTTTTTTTATTTCAGTATGTTGTAAAAAAAATTAATTCGAAGTCGATTTTTTACACATTCCATCCAAGTTGCATTCATTTCGAATCTCAATCACTCTGAGGTTCCTGTAAAAAACCTCAGCTACCATAAGCTGAGCTGGCACTGGTTATTTTTTTAGAAAATGTAACGAGCTATATTTTCCACATTAAACTAAACAAGTTCTTAAAATGTTTAGGGAAATTTTAAAGGTCCATTACTTAAAAATATATTAAGCTATTCTAATCCTCCGTCTCAATTGATTTTTATAAAATATTTTTAAGAATATTAATTATCATAATTTCGATATAAAAAACTGTAATACTTGAAATATTTTTGAGTATTTGACTCAGGCTTGAACTCAGCCTGCAGATATACTATAATTATATTTTTGGCAGACTGTTTTTTTCATTAAACCGACAAATTTTTAATTTTTAATTTTCGACTAAAAAATATTTCTAATTCTTTAGAAATTAATAACGGTAAACGTAATTAATTTTAACGTTTCAGGATCAATAAAAAATCTTGGAATTCAAGCCTTAAATTAAAAAATTTTTGGGACATCTATCAGTCTCAGGAATTTAAAAAAAAAATCCTATTTATAAATATTTATAAAAGTTCCCAGAATATTTGAAAGTGTTGCTTTGAATACTAACAGCTTATAAATTCTCTAAAATATTATTCTCCCGAAGTATATGATAAAATAAAAATATTCTAATAGAGGCTCTTTATCACTTAATATTGTTTTGCTATCCTAGGAATCAAAATAACCAATTATCCACTCTGAAAGACCTAGGATACAGAGAGCAATACTCCATTTGCATGGCTTTTCCAAGGCTGTTATCTTCTTCACGCGAACACTCTAATTTCGGTTTCGCTCTAGTGAAGGCAATTGACCAGCGAATTTCAAATTGTGACTGCGTAGTTTTAAAAGAAAAATTGATATCTACTGTTCTAATTTAAAAAAAAAATATAGGTATTTTCTAGCGGTTTTCCAATAAATGCAAATAAAATTATAAATATTTTCAGCATTTAATTAAAATAATTCTTCATTTTAACACAACCTGTAAAAAAAAGTAATTCTGTGTGAATTAAGAAATCCATTATCAATAGTCCAATACTTAGTTTTCTCCTCTTATTTTTCGATAGATATTCGCTATTAAGAGGTCAAATGAAAATTCCGTTTATCGTTTTATTTATGAGGTTAAATGAAATGCTAAGTCGGCAATGGACGGTCTTGCTAAGCATTCTACCTTCGGACGACTCAACTTTCGGACAACCCATGGCTCTTTTCAGAAAAATTTAGACATTGGACTAGCTGTTAAAATATAATATTATAGTGGATAAAATTTATTTAAAAAAATTTTGTTCTGTGCTTGTGTCGTCTGAATGTAGCTAAAAATGATAAATAATTACAGAATATTAAAATAATAAGAAATCTAGGCTTTACTTTATCTAATAGCTCCCCAGTTTATTACCACAAAATCGCCCATCTTAAAGAAATTGTGAACCTCCGAAAAAGCAGAAAGTTATGAAAGAGATTGATACAAATAGTGAAATGTTGTATGCACCGGATTTCCTGCTTCAATGTCCAATTAGGTTTAGCATTCTACAGTACCCCATAATATTTCCAGTGATGTACGTTACACCTATAGAACCAATAGGACTTGTCACAATCTGTTAAGCTGATATATTAACAACGTATTCATGGTACATTCTGCATTACATTGCAAATTCTATCCACCAGGACAAATGAGCGAATATTAATGGGTGGTTGAATTTGAAAATCTTATGGAGATTTACTGAGTAGCTCTCAAATGTCCCCGTACACCATTAATTTGGCCAATTTTGACGAATGAATGCACTTCAGCAAGTATGATGAAGAAATTAAGGCAATTTCTGGATAAAATTTACTTTTGACACTTGAAATATGTGATGCAATCACTTCGAGTCTGTTGTTTTGAACCACAATATGTGTGCTTAGTGCATTAATCTCAAAAGTTGAAGGGAGAATTTCACGGAGTTGAAAATGAGATTGATTATTGCAGTTGGAGAGATACAACCTTGTGATTTAGCAATACTTAAAGCAATGCTAAATGCAGAAAATTGCCCACTTGGTATACTTTGGCGTAACACGAGGTGTTTCAATTGGTAAGAAATTGGCTACATTTCCCGCCATTTGGCTATCAAATGGCTTTCTCCTGGAAGCTGAAGGAAGGGACATGAGAAGAAAACCGCAGAAAACACGGAAGAAATCACTGATTAGCTTTAAGTTTCTTGTTGAGTGCGATAAATAATATTAGAGGAGAGCAAAAACGTTAAAGTATATCTTAAAGTTGCAGATGTTGCAAACCGATAAATTTATAAATCATAAAAGAAAAATTACACTGGATAAATATTGCTCAATTTTGTGTTGAGAGTTATGAAATAAGCATTTTGATAATTTTCAACTTTGTGTATTTTTGACATTTGTCAAACAAATGTCATTCAGATAGTTGTCATTTGTTATTTTTACAGCTGTCAAAATTGATAAATTAAAATAATAAATACATTATCGATCCTCTGAGATGTTTCAGCACCTGTGAATTACTAGGTCCTTAACTAATTTGTGAATTCCGCTACAAGTGTGACATCTGTCATATGACTTGTCAAAACAGTAAATAAGAATTTTTATTGATGTCAATTAAGGTCATATTAAAATATGAAAGCCACGTAATTTAACTTCTGTTATAATATTATATACAAATAACAAAGGGAAAATAATTCTTTCGATATAATAGTTCACGTCATTTTGACAGCTGTTTTTTTTTAATTTTATCTGGAGCTTATTATTATTAATCGTATCGAGATATATTCATTACAAAGGTAATCATTTTTACAATGTCCATATCCCGTGTTAGAAGAACCTGCTAGTCCGTTTGTAGACTCGCCCAGGAGCGCCTTCCCCGTATTGTGGATGCTTCTTCTATGCTCCCGGAATTGTTGGGCGTAGGCGGTGCATTATATTACGTTATTAACATATGAAAATTGTCTAAATTAGACATTCAGATCTTTGCACCGGGCGGGACTCGAACTCACAACAGTAAGTCGAGCCAGGGAATCGATCCGCCCAAGAGCCAACGGTCTTGCCTATTGCGCCACTGATTCCCCTATCTGGAGCTGTCAATTATTCAATTGGACACGCTTTCATCAATTAGATTGTAAACTAACTTATCTATTTTCTGGCGTCTTTCATTTAAGTTTCCTTAGCTGCTGTCTAGGTAATGAATAGTTTTATTCTATTAAATGAGTAAATTTGGCAGCAGACGTCACTTTTACATCTGTCAATTCTTATTTGGCCTATGGGTAATCCATTTGTCTTATTAATTTATAAAATAAAAAAGGTTGGCAAATGCTCACTGTCATTTCGTTGATAAAGACATTAAACCACATTGTCAAAAAGGGATTTTTATTTTGACAGCTGTCATACGTTATTGGAATGACTGTTATCAATCTTCTTGACAGTAGGGAAACTCATTTTTATGGATATCATTATTAAGCTGTTATTAGGTGAGATTCTTAACAATCTCACCTACTATAATCCTAACAAAATTTCATGTCGTCCGATCGACCTCAAATTTGGCCAAAATGTGTTTCAGCACTTCCTGATCACGAATATATATGTGGCTAATTTACGTTCCCGGCCGGCCGGCCGGCCGCTCTTTGGAGCTTAATAGCTCCTAAACTAAAAAAGATATCGACTTGTGGTTTTCGGCAAAGGTTATATATCGGGTAAAAATTGCAACTTGGTGCATAGACCCCCCACCCCCCACCCCTCCTTCCGCCATTTTGAAGACCCCCCTTTTTTTTGTTTTCTCAATAGCTCCGTCCCTATGGCATTCAGCGGACTCAAATTTTAGTATGTTATAGCTGGGCCTTAGAGCTTTCCATCAATACCAAACTTAAGGTCCCCGACCCCCCTGACCCGAGCTATAAGGGTCCAAAAAAAATTTCTTAAAATGGCCATAACTCCGGTTCTAATTGTCAGAATTTAAAAAGTGAGGGCTTTTTGGAAAGCTCTCGTGAAATGCCACTTCCCCTTCTAACATCGCAAGTTCATAAAACCACCGCTAGGGGCGCTTTTTTTAAAAAGAAAATTTTTAAATCTTAAAAGTTAAATAACTCAAAAATTCCATTGTGCATCGGGCTGAAATTTTAGTATGTTATAGCCGTTGATTATACCTATCAAACAAAAAAAACCTTAAGTCGATCTAAAACCCCTGACCCGAGCTATAAGGGGTCAAAGTTCGAACATTGACCGGCCTCTATCTCCGGTTCTAACTAACATAGCGACCTAAATTTTACCTTTTTGGTTTCGTCTCGATGAGCACTTTCAGATGGAAGTTCAAAAAGTCACCACAGGTGGCGCTGTGATAGCGTCAAAATTCATCGAAATTCAAAGTCACTTTTCTCAAAAACGGCATTGTGCAAGTTAATGAAATTTTAGTATGTTGTAGTCCAGTCTAGGACGTTTCCAAAATGGTGCGTATGCGCGCTGTGGTTTCAATAGAACCGGAGATATGAGGGGTCAAAGTTCACGAAATTCAAAAAATCATATCTCCGGTTCTATGTGACCGATTTTGATGAATGAGGGCTTAAACGAAAGATCTCACCAAATGCTACAACTTTCTTGAATATTTGAACTTCGTGGGACCAACACCAGGGGCGCCACAGTCGAAAAACCAATTTCAATATCACATAACCTCAATTATCTCGACTGTCGCTGAACCGATTTTGATGATTACTTCAACATAATTGTAGAGCACATTTGTCTCTACATTTCGTCCATACATCATTTTCCGTTCAGACTACGCTATCACTCCGATTTTGCCGTTTAAGTGTGAAAAAATTGATTTTTCCCATAATAACGCTTTGAAATCACTCAGATGCCAATTTGACTGCCTCTACTCCACCAAGACACTTAAAATAGGGTTTTAAATGGAAAGTCCCGCAAAATACAACAATTATCTGATTTAGTTGAAGTTCAACAAATGAACACTTGGGGCACTCTGGATGAAAAAACGAGTTAAGAAACAAAAAACCTCGCTTATCTTGGCTTCTGAGTAATCGATGAGTTCAAGTTCTGCGGCAAAATTATAGAGAACATTCTGGTCTACATTTCACCCATATAACACTTTTCTGTCAGTTCATCCAAATCCTTGACATTTTGGTTCAAATACAAAACTTGTATAATTTCACGAATTTGGTTCAAGATAACTGAATGGCGTCTCCCTACTTCAGCATCAAATCGAATTTGCATGCACTCCGAGTTAGCTCACGTTAAGAATCTCACCTACATAAGCCGGTTAGGATTATCTGTCCCTTTATGTAACTACTTTTACCTGTGCCATATTTTAATAATTTTAGACAGTTAATAAAAAAAGAATTTTGACAGTTGAAAGTCATTATAAGTGTTAGTGAACTAATAAATTTTCTGTTTCGAGCTATTATTTGACAGTTGTTTACGTTGTCTATTGTTATTAAAGCAGTTTTAACTATGTCATCCTTAAAATATTTAAGAAGTTGTTTACTGAGTAACTATAAAAACACATAAAATATTCTGACAGTTAAATTATAGTGACAACTGTCACAAGGTTCTTTTCTTTTCTTCTGTATTTTAAAGTGTCTGTCAGAAACACTCAGGTTCATACACTGAGAGAAATCCGAAAAAGTTAAAGTAACATTCAGGAAATGTTAATTTTACCCTGCATTATTGACCCGATATCGGTGTAAATATTACCCTTTTTAGGTGTAATATGTGTTAAAGTTACCCTTCTTTCATGTTGATTTTACCATTAAAAGGTGTAAAATTAACAATAAAAATGTTGATATATTTTTACACCCAAAAAGTGATAAGATTATGACGAAAAAAAGTTAATCGCAGCCTATTTTTTTTTCATCAGTGTATGGATTATATACAAAGTATATAATTTTAGTAGTTGTCAACTATGTCACTTTGACATCTGTCAAATGCCTGTCAATTAGTTCTCAATAACCAGAAACTTATGCAAGAACCTTGGTTGAATTTTAAATATTTAATCCGTTTAAACGAAATTTTAATTTATTTTAAACGAAGTTTATGAAGATTCTGCTGCATTATCGGATAAAGATTTCTCTTGTGGACTTCATACTTAACTGGCGTAACTTCTCTAATTTCTGATCAGTAAAGATTTATTGATAAAATTTGATTCAATGTTGGATTATTAAGGACAAATGATTCATTAGATTTTGAAAATAAAAAAAAATGGTTACCATTTAGGATTATGTTACTTTCAGGAACTGAGCTAAACCTCTAGCCTGAAGACCGCTTTACCGAAAGTTTCCTGCATTGATGAACAATTGTATTCTTGACACTACTCGAAAGACTCATTGTATTGGCAATTTCGTAATGCAATTCGTGCAAGATTTAAAGGGATGACAACTTCACCTACATTCCCAATTCCAAAGGTATATTCCGGTCACGTCCCACGATAAGGATGAAGATGATATAGTTTCACACATTGCCTGAATTGAATCGTCGAAGGTGAAAATGTATACCATCAAATGTTATGCAGTGAGATTGCAATTTAAGGAATTCACATGCCATTCTTAAGCATCTCTGCAAAAGTCCGTTACCAAAAATAAAAGAAACAGATGAAGTAAATGATGAAACTCCGCAACTCATGAAAAATACAATGTTGCCACAAAATGCTGCTGTTTCTTTTCTTGTGATGGTCTTTTTGCCCATATAAAGTTGCAATGTTTGAGATAGCCTCCTATACATACATCACGATATTCTCGCAATTGTGGAAAAGGCCATGGAAAATAATCTCTCACTAGTAATTCGATTTCAATCGTCTTGGAGAACACCAAATACCGCATATTTGCCCATGATCTGCGATCTAAATGTAAAAATTTTCAATCACACTTTTTCGCAATTTTATGCTCTATTGCACCAACTTTGTGATTTACGATACTTTTCGCCATACAATTAATTACCTTTTTCGCTCAAGTGAAAGAATTGGGTGAAAAACAGGAAAATGTCTGTGCTAGAGCAAAATGGGTAAACTACTGTGAGTTTTGCGATAAACAACTTTGTTGTTCGGGTTAAAAGTTGCGAAAAGTATTTCAGAATGCTTTTGGGGCTCAATGCTTATGTATATATAAGCATTATTTGTAACATCAAAGAGTTTTATACAGTTTCAGAGCTATAAACACTGCACACTTTGTAGATTTAGATTGAAATCGATTAAGGAGAATAAATATATTATATCAATATTTATAATGCATATATGATTTAAATTATATTTAAATAGTAATTTAAATAAAATTTAACCCATCTATCCTGATTTTAAAAATATTATCAAGTTTATTGGAAGGGAAATTTGTAGAAAAATATTAAAATCATAATAGGGGGAAGTGGGATACCTTTTAAAATAGGGTTTTTATCCTATTTCTAAGTAGAACTGGACCTTATCATAACATATTATACCAAAAAAATTGTAGAGCTATACTACTCTATCATAAAGCTCAGTTTTATTTAAAAATACGAAAGAAAAGCCCTATTTTAAAAGTTCCCCAATTCAAAGGTAGCTAATTTCTCTTAATTGATTTTAAATTTTTAAATATTTAAAAAAACCTTTTTTTTTAATTCAGTTTTATTATATTAAGTTAAATCATACCTTTAAATTAACTGTTTAATTTTTTGCATATTTGAAAAAAAAGATCAAATAGATTTTTCTAATAAAAAGCACGGAATAAACTGGAAACATCTTTCAAAACTTTGTAAAAACTTAAGTGAAGCATCCAGAAAAAAGAAATAAACCTCAATCGGTCAAGTAGAACTATCAAATACTAAAATACTAAATTTTGATACTCTCATTAGAATTTTACAAATATTTTATTCTTTTATATTTGATAGAAATATTTCCTAAAAGATTAATTTGGTAGAGTGTGTTTTACTTAAATATTAATATAACTAACAGAAATATACTTTTCATTTAGAATAATTTAAAAAAAATCGTGTCTAAATTTAATAAAACACGTAAAAATATTCTTGCAATTTTTCATATTTCAAAATATATCCCATAAATAAAGTCCTATTAAAACTCTGTGAAGAAAATTAGAAATATTAAATAAATTTATTTAAATAAGAATTAATATAAACAATGAAAAAAATATTTGAAAGTGTTGCTTCTCAAAATTAAAAAAAAAGATCAGTAATAACTTTACATGAAATTGAAAAAATAAGAAACATATTAATTAAGATTCAAATCTTTGCAAAACCTGAAAATAATATCACTCAAAAAAAGCGAAGAAACATTGTTAGTAGTTCACCACAGCACAGCTAAATAAGACTGAAGTAAACACGGAGTTCTGTCATATTTCTCGTAAGCAATTGCTCACACTGAATTTTCAACAAAGCAATTTCAACTCAAATCATATTCAAAATTTAACGTATTTACTGTTAAAGTCTTCCAAAAAGAACAAGTATTTAGATGGAATTCATTATTCATCAAGTATTGGAATAAAAGTGTCCAAAATAAGAAACTGGTCAGAATTATGAGCCTTTACCCTATAATCTGAAGAAAAGCTATCTATTTATTGATCCATTTTGAGCTTTAGCTTTTTTTTAAGCAGCAACTTTTACTAAAACAATTTATCATCATTTGTCATGGAATTTGCTGCAGTTGATTGATGCTGAGCACTTCTGCAAAATCTCAAAGACTATTGATTTTTCCAGTGATGCTTCAAATACAAAATTTTTATTTGCTTTTTCCCCCATTCTTCAATATCTGGCTTTCCATTTGAATCTCTTCTATAAATTCCTGCAGAAAAAATTCCTTTGAAATTTTAACAGCACAATTTCGTGCAAAACACGCCTCAATAGCGGAAAAAGGCCAAATTTTCCCAGTGAAAAAAATAAAATAACTTAACTTCCACCTATAATTCCGCTGTGGGAGTTAATTAGGTGAAGAATATCGAATAAAAGAAGCGTAGCATTTTTCTCTCTCAATGGACTTTTTACGAGCGTAATCACCTGTTTTCTGAATGATACCTTTTGTTGTTGCGATGATGTCAATTTTCGTTGTCAGAGACGCGGAAAAAAGAGTTCGGAAAATATGCCAAATACGGTGTGTCTCCCACCTGATGAGTTTCCACCCACTGATTTCGTATTAAAATGACACAGAAATTGTGGCCTGGACAGTGAATTCCAAATGTTATAAGCAACATCCAGTAATCATTTTCACATACATTCCACACCATCCTAAAATTAATCTCTACTTGTTAAATTGAAAATCATTAAAAGTTCATCCAGATGATGTACATGTAGTTTTTGGGGGAGAGAATACATGCAAAGGGGTGAGGGGGAACCAATGTTGCATAGTAGTTTCAGGATTTTAATTAAAATTTTGCAACTTTAAGTAGATAAACCACAAAGTTGTACTATTAGGTGAGATTCTTAACAATCTCACCTACTATAATCCTAACAAAATTTCATGTCGTCCGATCGACCTCAAACTTGGCCAAAATGTGTTTCGCCACTTCCTGATCACGAATATATATGTGGCTATTTTACGTTCCCGGCCGGCCGGCCGGCTGGCCGGCCGGCCGGCCGGCCGGCCGCTCTTTGGAGCTTAATAGCTCCTAAACTAAAAAAGATATCGACTTGCGGTTTTCGGCAAAGGTTATATATCGGGTGAAAATTGCAACTTGGTGCATTGACCCCCCACCCCCCACCCCTCCTTCCGCCATTTTGAAGACCCCCCTTTTTTTGTTTTCTCAATAGCTCCGCCCCTATGGCATCGAGCGGGCTCAAATTTTAGTATGTTATAGCTGGGCCTTAGGGCTTTCCATCAATACCAAACTTAAGGTCCCCCGACCCCCCTGACCCGAGCTATAAGGGTCCAAAAAAAATTTCTTAAAATAGCCATAACTCCGGTTCTAATTATCAGAATTTAAAAAATGAGGGCTTTTTGGAAAGCTCTCGTGAAATGCCACTTCCCCTTCTAATATCGCAAGTTCATAAAACCACCGCTAGGGGCGCTATTATTAAAAAGAAAATTTTTAAATCTTAAAAGTTAAATAACTCAAAAATTCCATTGTGCATCGGGCTGAAATTTTAGTATGTTGTAGCCGTTGATTATACCTATCAAACAAAAAAAACCTTAAGTCGATCTAAAACCCCTGACCCGAGCTATAAGGGGTCAAAGTTCGAACATTGACCGGCCTCTATCTCCGGTTCTAACTAACATAGCGACCTAAATTTTACCTTTTTGGTTTCGTCTCGATGAGCACTTTCAGATGGAAGTTCAAAAAGTCACCACAGGTGGCGCTGTGATAGCGTCAAAATTCATCGAAATTCAAAGTCACTTTTCTCAAAAACGGCATTGTGCAAGTTAATGAAATTTTAGTATGTTGTAGTCCAGTCTAGGACGTTTCCAAAATGGTGCGTATGCGCGCTGTGGTTTCAATAGAACCGGAGATATGAGGGGTCAAAGTTCACGAAATTCAAAAAATCATATCTCCGGTTCTATGTGACCGATTTTGATGAATGAGGGCTTAAACGAAAGATCTCACCAAATGCTACAACTTTCTAGAATATTTGAACTTCGTGGGACCAACACCAGGGGCGCCACAGTCGAAAAACCAATTTCAATATTACATAACCTCAATTATCTCGACTGTCGCTGAACCGATTTTGATGATTACTTTAACATAATTGTAGACCACATTTGTCTCTACATTTCGTCCATACATCATTTTTCGATCAGACTACGCTATCACTCCGATTTTGCCGTTTAAGTGTGAAAAAATTGATTTTTCCAATAATAACGCTTTGAAATCACTCAGATGTCAATTTGACTGCCTCTACTCCACCAAGACACTTAAAATAGGGTTTTAAATGGAAAGTCCCGCAAAATACAACAATTCTTTGATATAGTTGAAGTTCAACAAATGACTACTTGGGGAACTCTGGATGAAAAAACGAGTTAAGAAACAAAAAACCTCGCTTATCTTGGCTTCTGAGTAATCGATGAGTTCAAGTTCTACGGCAAAATTATAGAGAACATTCTGGTCTACATTTCACCCATATAACACTTTTCTGTCAGTTCATCCAAATCCTTGATATTTTGGTTTAAATACAAAATTTGTATAATTTCACGAATTTGATTCAAGATAACTGAATGGCGTCTCCCAACTTCAGCTCCAAATCGAATTTGCATGCACTCCAAGTTAGCTCACGTTAAGAATCTCACCTACATAAGCCGGTTAGGATTATCTGTCCCTTTAGTTTCGATAAACAGATTTTAGTTATGTTTTTGTGAGAGAATCTCATAGATTATTGATACTATACAAAATTTTGTAGTTTATTTCACAAAAATACATTTTAATTTAAACAGTAATACTAAATATTTATATTTTTAATCTGATTTTGCATTTATTTATAGTTTGCAGAAATTTATTTGCCTCCAAAATCATATCAATATGGCTCAATTATACACCAATATGGGACACTGCACAAATTTGTCGGAATGACCTATTAAAATTAATTGATAGGATTATTCAGATTGGTTCAGAGACTTGTATATATATAAACTCGATAATTGACCATATTATACTGATTAATTTGTGTCTTTAATCACTATTTGATGCGTATTATGTCGTACTGATTTGGCATTGTATACGTATTATTCAGCTTTCATATCAAATAATTCGTTTTTGTAATTATTGTTCCAATCAACAATTCAGTGAACAAAATACTCAATTATTTTACAAAATGCAATAATATGTTTTGATTAATTTTTTTTTTACTAAAATCAACGAGTAAAATGAATTAAAATAAGTAGAAGCATTAAAAGCTTTTACCGAAAGTGTCCTATCCGTTCTATCAATGGCTGGAACTTGAAGCCTTTCACTGAAAATTCATTCTGATTCGTTTGAGTTTCAATTTTAAAAGCTATCACAAAAGGTATTCTCTAATTATGTAAAGCTTGAAAGGTTTCAAAAGCTGTAACTTGAAAGCTTTGATTGAATTTTGAGTGCTATGTGATTGCTTCAAGTTTTAGAACTTTAAAAAATTTCACTGACATCTCACTGGCTTGCTAGGGCTTCAAAGCTTTTAATTATTTTATTGAAAATGTTCTCTAATTGGCTCTAAAGCATTTAAAACTTCAACTGAAAGCGTTCTTAATTGTTCTTAATTTGATTAAGTTTCAGAACTTCTATCCAAGTGTCTGCATCTTGAAAGCATTCAAAGCCTTCACTGAAATCGTTCTACAACTGGCTGGATCTTGAAAGATTCCACTGAAAAATTTACTGAATCGCTGGAGCTTGAGAGTTTTTAAAGCTTTTATTAAAAATATACTCTAACTGTCAGGAGCTTTAAAGTATTCACAGTTTTTATAGAACGTACTTTCTTATTAAAGCTTTAAGACATTTAAAATTTGTGCTGAAAGCGTTCTCTAACTGTTTTAAGCTTGAAGGTTTTTGAAAGCCTTAACAAAAAGTGCTCTGTCATTGGCTGGAACTTGATAATTTTTAAAATTTTTAGTGAAAAGTTTCATTTGCTTGCTGGAGTTTGAAAGCGTTAATTGCTTTTACTGAAAATGTTCTCAATATGGCTAATGCTTGAAAGTATTTAAAGCCTTCACTGAAAGCGTTCTACAACTGGATGGATCTTGAAAACTTCCACTCAAAAATTTACTGATCCGCTGGAGCTTGAGAATTTTGAAAGCTTTTATTATAAACGTATTCTAATTGTCTAGAGCTTTAAAGTTTTTTAAAGTTTTTACAGAATATACTTTCTTACTAAAGCTTTGAGGCATTTAAAATTTGTGCCGAAAGCGTTCCCTATCTGTTTAGAGCTTGAAGGCTTGCAACAGCCTACACCAAAAATACTCTATCATTGGCTGGAACTTGGTAACTTATAAAATTTTTAATGAAAAGTTTCATTTACTTGCTGGAGCTTGAAAGCTTTTAATACTTTTACTGAAAATACTTTTTAATTGGCTTTGAAAGTATTTAAAGCTTTCCCTGAAAGCGTTCTTAATTTGTCGAAATTTTATAGGTTTGAAAGCTTCCATTTAATTATCTGGATCTTGAAAGCATTCAAAGCTCTTATTGAAAGCGTTCTGTGATTGGCTGGAGTTTGACAGCTTTTACTGAAAAGTCTTACTGAGTCACTTTTACTAAAAGCGTACTCTAACTGTCTGGAGCTTGAAAGTATTCAAACAGTTTAATGAAAGTATTTTTTTTTACTAAACTTCAATGCATTTAAAATGCGAGTTGAAAGCGTTCTGTAAACGTTTAGAATTTGAATGCTTTCAATGCTTTCACTGAAAATTCTGTGATTAGCTGAAGCTTGAAAGTATTTTAGGCTCTTACTAAAAGCGTTGCATAATTCTACATGAAAATTTTCAAGGATTTCTCCGAAAAATCTTGCTGACTTACTAGTGTTTGAAAGTTTTCAAAACCTTCACTGAAAACGTTTTTTGATTGACTGAAGCTTTAAAGCATTTAAATAATTTATTGAAAGCGTTGTATGAATGGCTTAAGCTTAAAATCTTCAAAGCTTTCACTGAAAAGTCTCGCTGATTTTCTTGAGCTTGACAATTTGCTAAGTTTCACTGCAAACGTTGGCCGCTTGGCTCAAGTTTAAAAGCAGTTATAGATTTTACTAAAAGGGTTTTCCTATTAATTAAAGCTTTAGGGCATTTCAAACTTTTTACTGAAAATGTTCTCTCAAATCGTCTTAAGTTTGAAAGCCTTCAAAGTAATGACCAAAAAACATTAATTGACTACATCTTAGAGCTTTCAAAGCTTTTACTGAAAACGTTCTCTAATTGACTGGAGCTGAAATGCATAAATCTTTTTGAATAAACTTCCAATTTAAGAAATTTAAGACACGCCTTTTTAAGTATTTGACTAAAGAAAGTTCAAAAAAATATCAAGTTGACAATAACGAAACTGAAAGTACTTATCTTTAGATAAAAGTTAAAGTAATGAAAAAACGCAAAACCTCTCACAGTTTTGTTAGGAATTTTACAAGACATCTATTCGTACCTTATACAAGTTTGTTTAGGGAGTGGCCTAGTTTATTGTGGGCGGAACTTAGAATTTCGTCCAATATAAACGCATACAATGATCTTAAAATATTTTGTATTTACCGCGAAGGTGGCGCTGTATGCAGAAAGGAGTGAAAAGCATAAGGTCCTTATAAATAAAAACTATGGATATTAGTGCTGAATATAAAGATAATTGTATATAAATTAAAAATTCATAAATAACTTCTTCTTCCACATACTACAAATTAAATAATATCTAAAACATCTATCAATTTCCATTTCATCTCAACTAGTGCATAGCAATGTAGTAACAATTGTCTAACTTCCAGCAATATTGTGTTCCTCTAAGCATTACCTGTGTAATTTCATCCATATTTTAAAAAGGAAATTTATTAATAGCATTCAAGTGAGCATAAAATGAACGTAAATTTCTAATTTTATTGTGCTGAAAATTACCAATTACTTGCTGGTGATTTCTACTGATAAAATGACCTATACTACGGAACATTGCGTGCACGAAAGTCGTCAACAAAAAATATGCTGTACAAGAGTACCGAAAAAATTTAAATAATAATGTGGGAAAAAATTATGTGTCAGAGGACGTAGGGGAAAAAAAGAATCATGGAATGTTCATCTGAAGATATCTCTTGGGCGACGAAGGCAGGCAGATAAGACAACTCTCAATCCATTGTTAATTCAATGTAAATAGCCAGGAAGGCGTGGAAAATATCATGAGGCACAAATATATAGCGATAAATGCACAATTGAATGCATTCATCATCGTGATCATCATCTGTCACTCATTTGAATAAATGCAGAAGAGCCACACAAAAGTCCAGGCTCCACTGCGAATGGGGCATCTTTCTTCCATGGCTCCGGAGGGAGAATGCACGAGACAACAACATTATCATTGTTGCAGAAGATGCGTGAGTGACATGGTCAAGGGAGAGATATTCTGAAGAGAAGATAAATTTACCAAGTCCAAGGTTCGCTATCAAGGAGAAGTTTACTTAGGTGAATTTACCACTTTTGGCTATCTTAGTACCACTGTCGCGGCTCTTAAAATACTTAGAACAATAAATAAATTCTTGTTGCGAATTGAATTCACATCTTCTTTGAAAATTATAAAAGAAAACGGTTTTCAAGGTACTAGAAAGCGTATTTCTCTACCGATTGAAATTAAGTTTGGACTAGTTGGAAAGGTCTTGGAATTTCTGACAAGCCTGAACCGATTCCAATTGGTTAGAGATCGGTAATAAATCGATTTTTAACAGATGACTAACTTTTATCCGAAATTCAATTATATTAGGAATTAGAAATTATATTATATTAGGGGCAAAATTTGTCAAAACGATAATTTGAATATTCACTATGTTCTAAAATAAAAGAGATTGAGGCTCGAAATTTTTATTAGCCTTCATGAACCTTCTTGAACTACTAAAGTTTCAAGGGATTCGAGGAAGGAACTAGGAAAATAGTTAAAGGAAAACAAGTAGGGGAAAGTCGTCTGCCTTCAAACGAAAAATGGAGTTCCAAATTTAAGATTTTTTTCTGAAGAATCCACAAAATGGATTTTATTTTCTACTACACCAAAAAATTCTCTTGTTCATTCGGCGTATATGATTACCTCATTTAGCACTCGCAAGTCCTCAGTTTTTCCTTTTGAGGAAATTAAAAAAGTGATGTCGATTTGTATGAAGGCAGCTGGCATAGTCTGCCTTCAAATGCGAGGCAGCTGCCTTTAAATGTTTTTTTTTTCACTGAGAATATTGAATCAATAAAACTAAATGGGCTATAAATGATTAGATTGAAGCCTAACGCACTCACTAAAATCATCACTGCAGTCAAAAGACATTAAACAATAACTTTTCTTCACATTTTTCTGAAGCACTGTTTTGCACATGAAAATTTGGAAGATAAAGCCATTGAAGTTGAAAATTGTCAACTTGAAACATCCCGCCCGGAGCAAGATAGCAAGTTATAAGTTTTTGTATGACGTTCGTCAGAGAAAAGTAGGAGTTCGATTTCACATGTTTTGATGTATGGAAAGATAGGATTTAAAGGCACACGACATTAGCATTTAAAGGCTGCTGCAGGGTGATATTTGCAAATTTTTGCCACCCACAAAAATTGTGTCATCTGAACCAAAATGTATTTACAGAAATATTAAGCCTGATTAACCTTCTATGTGTCACAATGGAAGATTTATTTGTAAAATGATTTTTACTATGAAAAATCACATGATTTGTGGAACATCAAAATTACAGTTTAGAGGTCATTTTCATTTTTTTTTATCTAGCATCTAGTAAATAGGAGCTAGGCACTCCATTTTTTGATGATTTGTGAGGATGATGGATAGCTACCTAATAGTTAATAGAATATAATTTATGCTTTTGAGAACAACGAAAAAATCGCAACATTTGAAGGCTGCTGCATTTAAAGGCAGACGACTTTCCCCTACCATGCAGTTGTCGTAAAATCAAACAGGTATCCGCCAATGAATTCAAAACTAAAAGTGTCACAAGAATCTACTCGCCTATTTGATGATGATGATTCCAATATTTAGAATAAAAAAGCCAAGAAAGTTAGGATAGTAAATAATAACTCTTTTGTACAAATACGATTGATATAAATTTCTAAGTATGAAATAAAACATTAAACATTTTTATTTCTGTTAGAAATATTTTAATCTAGCATTTAAAATTAATTAACATGTTTCAATAATGAAAATTATGCGAAAAAAATGCGTCCCAAACATCCCCTTTTGCGTCCCATACTGCCCCAAATCGGGGAGGTTTGGAACAAAGCGTCAAGTTAAATTTCAAGACGTCAAGACAAGTCAAGTCCAAGAAAATTCACTTATTTTTCAAGTTCTATCAAGTACTTATTATAAAGTCAATACCCATAAGTATTCCATAGACAACATGAAATTTTAATACATTATTGTGATTTTTTGGAATGTTGTCTCAAAGTCAAAACATGAAAAAGTGTCCAAAACCTCTCCGGTCTCCCCTATTTGATACTTTTAATGTTTGCGAGAGTAAAACGTCAGAAATTATTCGAAGAGTGACAAAATTTGCCCCAGCAATTTTGAGAATCTCCACAAAATCGACTTTTGGAAAATGATTCGAAAATCACATTTCTTTCGAGATAGAGGAAAATGGTCTTCTGCAATGTTGTAGAGCAGTAAATTTCCTATAAGAATATGCTAATTCTAAAACGTTTAATTTTTCTCAGAGCTCGTGAATGATTAAATATGTGTTTTGACAAGTTTTGCCCCAGTCTCTCCAACTCATAAGGTATTTTGGGCAATATTTAGAGTGATTTATAAGTCCGTTCAAATCGGTTGTGAACCGGAAATGCATTGGTTAAGAACCGAAGAGTTAAGTTTCGTCCGAAAATCAATTCTATTACTCATAACTAATTTGAGGGATCGTTTCAGGGATTTATGAATCAGTTTAAATCGGTTGTGATCCGGTAAACGGTAAACGATACGGAAACACTTTTAAGGTATAAGGGAAGAGTACCCCGAATCGGAATGTTAAGAGACATGCTCCATATTTAGTTGAAAATACAGTCCTCAAAACACTAATTGGTATTTTTATGTAAGCTAATGGACACATTAGTGACCCCTTTTACTATATCTGTGCTTTTGAATTTTTTATTTTTACAGTAAATTAATAAAAAATATGTGTAATTGCAAATTTGCACGCTGTACCTCGGATCGTCAGGAATTTAATCAGGTGTCTCAGGGAAAATTGGTTTTATAAATTAAATCTGAGTTAATGCACTGCATTCTTGTGAGAGTTAATGGAAAAAAGAAGCTAATAATTTTTAAAAAATCATTTAATTTGGAGAAAAAATGTGGTATTAACCTGACGATCCGAGGAACACTGCCGATCGCTGGTGCTCTTCCCTTAGCATCTAAGTAACGAGTTCGAGCACTTCGCAAAGCCTGAAACACCTTGACACCGCTTTTAATGCAATTTTTCATATAGGGGATTTTTTTTCAGTTTTGCCAGGATAAATCCCCCTTGGATAATCTTCTGGCAAAATCGCAAACGAGGAATTTTTGCAAATGATATATTCCATTTGAGTATGTGGCATAAAAAAAGAACGATATTGATGATGGATGCATTTACGAAAGTCTCGAGCACGTCGTGCCATGGGCATCCCCTTTTCCCTGATAATACTCATGGCTCAAAAATGTAAGCGCAAATCCACAGAGAAGAAGCCACAGGAATAAAACATCTCTGGGTGGATAATGATTGGAATTAGGCGGTCAGGCAGTAGTCTGTGTAGTGGTTGTTGTGCGAGGTCTCCCCTCAAAATACTAAATTGATTAAATTGACCTAAAACTTGCAAATTGCCCGAGCATTGATATGCTCTGGCTATATGGCAAATCAAACCACTTTTCCCACCCACGTTGGTAAGGGAGGTGGGGTACTATAAATGAAATTGCTGCGTGCATAGCGTTGAGAATTTTAAAGAGGAAAATTATGGACGTAAATTATGATGACACTTGAGGGCACTTTATTGAAATCTCTCTTCGTGAATATTTGGCCCTTTTAGGGCTTCAGCCAACCTCAGAATATTTCACTCCCTCCAACTTTCTACATCTTTTGGTCTGAGGTATTAAATTTCCTCCATCAACGAATGAGGTCAGAGGTGATTTTACACTTACACGTACAGGGCAAAAATGTTGAAGATTGTAGCGGATTTTAACCCAGTGAAATATAAAAGCTTCTTACATCAAATTGATCGAAAAATGTGCACAAGATGTTCTGAGTGGGTGACCTAAAGACCTTTGTACGAAGATTTTGTGCAGGTCAACAATCCGTTTAACCGTTGAACTTTTAAATTCAAAATATGACATTGATTTGCACCCGAGCACCTCCGAAATCAATCGAATACGATCTGTCGTTCATAATAAATCATTATGTCTTCCAAATTAGAGGTTGCAACCAGACTCTTCTTCTAAATGAACTAAATTTATCTTTCACTTATCGTGTCTCAGATTTTACGACTTTTTTTAATAGGACCGCGTTAAAAGGAAAAAATACCATTAAAAAATTTACTGCCTTCTAATGTGTCTGTCTCTGTTTACTTGAATACTTTTTCCTTGCTGAAAAGTTTCCCTAAGAGCTCGAATAACAAGCTCGGTTGCCACAAAATAAGCTGTTCACACCTTTTGGTTGCACACTGTGGAGCCAAGACGAAGACACAAAGTGAGAGGAAATGTTTACAAGATTTGCATATCGATTGTTTTTTCTGCAATCGAAAGTACGTGTGGTTGAAATGATGGGAGATTAACAGAAAAATTGAGAGAAATATCCCGATTTATGCGATATGGGGAAGATGGGAGCAAAAAAAGACGCTAAAAACACAAAGTTGTTTACAATTTAGCTTGTTAGGTTTCATATTACACACATGAAGGCCTTCATTGAGCACCACGGAAATTTTCACGTGTTTATCCCCATGTCTCTCGACAGTGGGAAATTTTTTTCTTCACATAGAATATCATATTCTGCTGGATAATTTTTAGCGAAGTTTTTAGCATAAGGGGTTCTTGGAGCAATTTAACTGATATTGCAAGTCACTTGGAGAAGGAGTCAGAGGTTATAACATAGTGGGGGTAATTTTAGAAAAGAGGTTATGTTCAAAATTTATGTTTGGTTAGAAATGACATAACCTAGTAATGACGAATTTAATTATGGAATAAAAATTTCAATCTCTCAATATGCTTCTATAATATTCTGTTACTCCTAAGCAAGAAGTCAGTTTAGGACAACCTCACATTATAACTTGCAATTTTTAAAGGTTATGTTCAAGTGGATTATATAACCTCAAAATTGAAACTCTGAAAATTCATGAAACTTTTACCCAGTATTAATGGAGCTAAATATAAGAAGATGTTTTCAATCTTTTAAATCTTAAATGAAGAACCAAAGAACGATCAACATCTGTAATCACTCTAAATAAATATAAAAAGTTTAAATTGCTTTGCATTATTTTCAAATAAATAATTAATAAAGTACAGCAAATACATTTTCAAAAATATGTCCATGAATGTTGTGTTATTTTCAAACAAAACAGCAGTGTATATCTATATCATTCTCATATAATTTCTGATAATTTTAAGGTTACGGTTACGTGATTCAAAACCTCAATATTCGAATTTCGATATTTGATGGCTTTACTAGCTTTTTCTTAACATTATGAGATTAAGGAAGGAAGATGTTATTAATCTTAGAAGAAAAACTAACGAAAGATCTGCATCTATGATCACTCTGACTAAGCAAACTTAATGGGATAATTACATTCGATTTATTAATTAGAAGAAATAATTTTATTGTCTTCAAATAAAGAAAAAAAAACAAAATACAGCAAGTAAATAAAAAAAAATAGATAGTAGAAGAAGTGAATTGAACCTTGCTGAGCTCAATCTTGCAATTAAAATTGAATTAATCCTTCACTTTTTTCCCCAATGTTAATTTAAGATTATGTTTACACTATCTGGAGTTTCACAGTGACTCTAGCGATTTTTTCTTAAGAAAGATGACTTATTTAAAAAATATTAAACTCTTGAAGTATTTTATTCGCAAGATTTAAAAAAAAAAACAGTAACCGGTAAAATAAATAATTTCACTACAATTCTTATAGGGTGGAGCCACCAATTTAGACATTATACATACTTATGAACAGCTTGTAATAATCTTAATTTCTTACCTAAAACAGATTTCGAAAACTCAAAAAATTGCTAATTACATCATAAACTAATAATTTTATGATTTTTCTAAATTTGTTTTACGTAAGAACAAGATTTTTGCACGCTGTCGTAAGTGTGCAAGTGTATAACGTTCATAAGTGATGACTACACACTACTTATTCTTAAAAGAATTATCCGCTTAGACTTTTACGTGAAAATTATATATATATATATATATATATATATATATATATATATGTGGGAAATAATTTATGTTCGTGAAAATGTAGTAGCCCATTTGGTGACAAATTTAGTCCTGTGCAATTAATCAAAGAATGAAGACGCATTTTATTCAATTGTGAATTACATATCCCTGAAATATAGTTATTTGTGAAATTTAAAGAAGTATTACCTCAATATTCAACGTTGTTTCGAATCCTACATGGGGGTTCAACCGGGATGGGGTAGAAAATTGCTGGGAAAGAAAACGAAGAACATTGAATATTGAAGAAGCTGACGAAAAGTAAGTGGAGAAAAACGTTG